>NC_050576.1:309098618-309374319 GCF_011100635.1 Trichosurus vulpecula | reverse complement strand
ATATTTTTGAAAAAAAGTAAAAAGTCATTTCTCAAGGAGATCCCAGTCTAATGGGAGAAAAACACCCAAGTAATTAGTACAATAAGATATAAACAGATTAATTTGAGATAATCTTAGAAGGAAGGTACTAAAATTAAGAAATACTGGGAATGATTTCTTAAAGGTAGATCTTTAGCTGAGACTTGAAGAAAGCCAGGGAAGCTAGAAGCCAGAGATGAAGAGGGAAAAAGTTCCAGGCATGGGTTAAACTTTGTAAAAATGCATAGAAGTGTGAGATCTTATGAGATCTTGTTCAAGGATTAAGCAAGGAGGTTCACTGGATCACTGATATATGGAGAAGAGAAGGGAAGACTGGAAAAGTAGGAAAAGACAGGTTATAAAGGTCTTTGAATGCTAAACAGATGGAGGTAATAGGGAACCACAGGAATTTACTGAATGGGGGAGGGAGTGACATTTCAGAACTGGGCGTTAGGAAGATATATATGATAGCTGAGGTAGGGAGTGACTTGAGGCAGAAAAAGAGCCTCACAGGCTATGGTAATAGTCAAGGCATGAGGTGATGAGAGCCTGTATAAGGGTGTCAGAAGAAAGAAGGGGGGTTAGAGAACTTTGTAACAGATTGAATATGGAGTATGATTTGAGAGATTAAGAAACTGAGAATGGTACCTAGGTGTAACAACAATGTTACTTGAAGTTACTGTGGCTGTGTAAGGCCAATAACACCAGCACACAGGAGGGCTGCTAGCACAGATTGTTTGATCTGCTTCTCTAAGGAAACAACTTTAAGGGGTTTATAATCTCACTTTAAGCATATATATATATACATATACCATTCACTTACTTCAGGGAGAAGAGTCAACACCCTGAACTTCAGAGCAAATTCAAACAGAAATTACAAACAGAGAAAATATAAACAGATCAAATATATACAGGGTTCTGTCTGACCATAGCAATACATACATAGTTATGAGAGAGAGAAGCACCAACATCTGGGTTTTCAAAGGGGAGGGAGAAGGGGGACTCCTTAATGGCTACCCAGAGTCTCCACACCAACACTCTTCCAATGAGTGTGCCCCCAAAGCAAAAAGCAAAATGCCAACCTCAGAGCATACCTCTGATGCCATACCTCAGGGTATATACATATATATATATATATATATATATATATATATATATATATATATATATATATGTATGTATAATATATATATATATATATAAATATATATTTATATATATATATATATACACTCTGTTTAGGGCCCTGGGGCTTAGTGCCTACTCAGCAAAAGGATGTAGGCCTAAGGCTTTGTATCTACTTAGCAAAAGGGTGTGGGAAAGATCTTCAATCACTAACACCACATCATACATATTGTTTCTAATCAATGACTTGATTCAAACTAAAGCAAGATTCAAAGGCATTTAATTGCCTTAGTGCTGAGAAGCAGTCCAAAATGAAAGACAACAAAAAAGTCCCACCCTTCTTGTCATTACACTAGCTTGTAAGCCTGAATTACTATCAGCATGGTGGTAGTCTTGATGGTAATAAGGAAATTAGGAAAATAGGAAGGTTTGGTTAGATAATATGGGCCCAATTTCTAACAAGCTTTATGTTAAAGTACATTTTAATTCTTTTCTCATGTAAGAGGTTGGGGCTTCCACAAAGGACATTTGAACACTTATCTAGTCATTTGTTCTATTTTTCTCTGAAGAGCATCAGAAGCCTGAATCTCTAGAACTGATGACTAATGTCTAGGCATCTGGGTAAATATCAAGTAGTCTGCATTGTGTCATAAAGAAGCACAGGATTGGAGAGGAGCAAATTTCCCAATTTTCAAATGAACAGAATGAAGTCTGAAAACTGTAGGCCTATGAGCTTAGTTCTGATTCCTAACAGCATTCTTAAACCTATTAGTAAAGGAGTGATTAGTGAAGATCTAGAAGAGGAAACTAGCATGGTTCCATCAAGAACAAATCCTGCTATGATGTCACATGTATAATCAAAATCAAATTGCTTGCCTTCTCAAGGGAAGAGATGGGCAGGAGGGAAGGACAATTTGGTACTCAAAATTCTTTAAAAAATGCGTGTTAACTTTTTTATATATAATTGGAAAATATTTAATGAAATCAAAATAGTTTTTCAAAAAAAATCATCTTTTTTGAAAGGGTTGTTAGACTGGTAGATAAGGGTGATAAGCTATTATTAACATTTGCCCTAAATTTTAGCAATGTATTTGACAAAATCTCTTATACCATAAATCCTGGAAAAAGGAGAGAAATGAACTAGATGATAACATAGTTAAGGTAAAGACTTGAAACTGATTGAATGTCAATCCAAAGATGATTAATGGAATGATGTCATCTCTGGAAGAAGTTTCTAGTGTAGTACCCCAGGGATTGCTGCTTGGTCATATAGTCTTAAATATTTTATTCAGTGTCCTACAAAAAGACACAGTCTGCTTATCAAAACTGCAGATGACACAAACTAGGAGTAATAATTAAAACATTAACTGATAACATCTAAGTCCAAAAGGACATTGATAGTGCCCTACTATATTAGGTTGAATTTGACAAGTTCAAAAGTTATAGGGACAAATGTTAAATTTTGCACTTGAGTTGAAAAAAATCCTCACAAATGTAAGACAGCTGTTAGCATAAAAAAATATCTTGGGTCTTTAGAGGACTCTATAAGCTTAAATAATGCCCCCCCACACCCACCACCATTTGGTTGTTATTCAGTTCTGTCCTACTCTTGTGAACCCATTGGGGTTTTCTTGGCAAAGATACTAGAATGGTTTGCCATTTTCCCTGGTCCAGCTAATTGTATAGATGAGGAAACTGAGGCAAACAGAGTTAAGTGACTTGCCCAGAATCACGCAGATGGTAAGTATGTATCTAAGCTGGATTTGAATCTAGGAAGAGGACACTCTATCCACCGTACCACCTAAACAGCTGGGGTAGTGGGGGCAGCGATTGTAGAGGACTAGGATGTCTGGTTTGAGGGTTTGCCCAGCCCTTTTCAGGGCTAATCATCCACCTTTGGTATCCACCTATCATCCAACTCTCACCTGTGGCTCCAAGAAAGTACAGCATGTACAGCAGCCATATCCTGTTAAAATGATCTCGGCAGAGAGGCTAAACTAGATTGAAGGTAACCAATAGGCCTCAGACTCGTTAGTGAATTAGGGAGATTTCTACCCCAAACATGTGAAGACATCTCCTAGTGAAATGGGTGGATGAGAACAATTTGTTCCAATGGCCGTGAAGGTGGCTCAAGCAGGCATTGTGGAGTGCTTAGAACTTGGTCAGACATTGAAGATGCTAAGGTGATACATCGCAGCCTGAGCCATAACCACTTTTCTTGTCTTTTGTCTTGCCACTGGACTTAGATGACTCTGAAAGAGAGACTGCAGCTGATGACTTTCTGCAACCATGCCTCATTTAAATCCAATTCATTTGCAAGTCAAGACATCTTGATATCACTAATCCTCTTGAAAAAAGAAGGATAAACAACACAAAACAAGCTTGAATATTATAATTTGGTGGCCAAGGAAGCTATATAATTCTAGGGTATATTAATAAGACAGCCATTGTAGCCAGAAATAGGGAGTTGATACTTCTTCTGCACTCTTTCCTCATCAGATCACGTCTGCAGTATTGTGTTCAGTTCTGTGTGCCAAATCTAAAGGACTTTGACAATTTTAGTGAGCAATAGTAGAGTCAATTAGTACATTGAAAAGCCTCTAGATCTTACCACATGAAGATCATTTGAAGAATATGGAGATTTTTTTTGCCTGAAGAAGAAAAGATGTGGCTCATGTTTGTTTGGGTTGGGGGTGAATTAGAAGACCTCACTTTTTTTTGAAAGGCAGTCGAGAAGAACGGAGATTAAACTTCTGTTTGTCTCCAGAAGACAAAATTAGGAATAGGGGCTAGAAGTTTCTAAGAGAAAACTTAAGCATGATCAGAAAAAACTCCCTTATAATTAGAATTTTTAAAATATATATGCGTATGTATACATATGTATACATATATATATATACATAGATACATGTGTGTATATAAATACACACATGTATGAGAGCCTTATAAGGGTGGTGGCAGTGTCAGAATATATATATAGAGAGAGATAGATGGACATGTATTATGTATATATATGTACATGTACGCATATACACACACATATATATATATAATACACATATACACACACATATTTATATCATATTACACCCAAAGTTTAGCATATTTTATGGCACATAGTGGGCACTGAATAAATATTGAATGATTGAATTATTTTTTTAAAAAGTGAGATAGGCTGTTAGAGGTAGTAGATCTTATGCTTCTTTGAAATCTTCAAGCAAAGACTGAGTGATTGCTTGCAGGTATGTGGTAGAGGTGATATTTGTTCAGGTATGGGTGACAGATGGATTTTGAGGTCCTTTCCAACTTTGAGAGTTTATGAAACTGTGATACAAATTCTCACCAACCCATACTACCTGAAGTCCTCCTTCTTTCCCTGTTCAGAATATAGCCCCAATGTAGAATCTGAGAGCAGGAAACAATGGGCCCTGCTGATAACAGTAAGTAGTACTTCTGCTGTGGTTGTTACCTTTATTATTATTTTTCTATAGGACTTATTTGCTGTTGATGGTAAAGAGGCAGAGAAGGGAAGCAATTCCTTTTTACTCCTCCTTTTTTCTTACTGATGTTACTTTATAATGCTCATTCTTTGCTGTTTTGAGGTGGTGGGGAGAACTGGGCCATTATATAACCCTCTCACTCTGCTAATTGGAAATACCTTCAAATGTGTGCTGTGCTTTTTTTTTGGGGGGGGGGGTGAGATGAGATAAATAACAAACAATAAACGTAATGACATTTTATATTTTTTATATCTTTCAATGTTTTGTCTGTGGTCTCCAATTGAAAATTGCTAGTGAAAGCCCCTTTAGTTCCTTTTCAAGTTTATAATAAAAATAAGCTTGAGTGAATAGGAGGTCCATTTCCATAAGGAATTGATACAGATAAGAAAATCAACATCTTGGTCTTTATTTCCTGATCTTCTCTCATTTGCCTTCCCCAGACCTCCCCTTGCCCCATAGTACCACTCATATTTTTTTTGCTCTTTGTTGTTTCTCTATTTTAGACAGCTTGAAAACTGATGCCTAAATATCCGATTTCAAAAGTAGAGGAAATGAGGTTTTAAAAATATTCTCTTAAAAAGAATCTATTGTGAAAGTCCATGTATCACATCTCCAACCTCCAGCCAAGTGGTCAGCCATACACATTTCTTGAAAACCTCTGAAATAAATGAAATGTCCAAGGGACAGAGTTTCTGGGTAAGTAATAATAAATTTATTAATTAGGCTAACAAATAATCAATTAATTGATGGTCAGTGGTCTGTCTTGGTAACCAAAGACAAAAGACTATGGAGATCATAGGATGTTTAAATAACTCTGGAAAAGTAGGTGCCCCAGAGAGGCCAGATCAATCTTCATTTGTGAATGATCAAGAAGGGGGTGGCCATATTAATAAGGAGGTGGGGCAAAAGTCTTCAGCTCCTCCTGCTGAGAACTTGACCTGATCAGGAGATTTGGCCTCTCTCAGGTCAAAAGAATCCATCTTTACCCAGACCACTTAAGTTAAACAATTGGAATTTCAGGGACATGTGCCTAATACTAAAGGGCTGGAGTTCCCCTAAATTAGATTCTCTTTATAGTTTAATCAGAAATAAGCTCTCCCAGTTGGGTGGGGTCCAGCCCAAAATTGAGGAGAATGTTCCTAGAGGGTTAGGCCAATCTCACTGTCAGGCCTGTCCTTCAGAGACTGATTTATAAGGACTGGGCTTCGAATGAAGAAATAAAAAGAAAAAACCCTGGATCCTGATATTAAAAATTGGTTATCAAAAATCAATTCTCTCATCTACAATGAGGGAAAGTCCAGTAAGTTCTGGAAGTAGCCTTTTCACTTTTGAATAGCTCTAACAGGAAGTTTTTCTTTACAAAAGCTAAACTTAGGAAAATTACATGCAATTCCAACTTGATAATTGGAAGTATGGGAAAGATTATGTGAAAAGTTTTATATTCAGAAAATCAGAACAAAACTATTGGTCACTTTACAGTGGAGATCATCAACAGCAATTATGAAAAGTAAATTTATTCTAGATTCTAGATTCACTTTAGTAGAAAAAAAAGTTTACAAGGCCAGAAAATTTTCGTTGTGTTTTTTTGTGTCTTTAAAAACAACTGGAACCACCCTTAGGTCATGAGTAACATAGGCTAGGCTGTATCTGTTGCATTTTATGAAGCCTTTTTTACTTTACAGAAAAATAACAAGTAAATGTTCTTGCAAAGAGCAAAGAAGACTCATTTGATTTTGGTTCCTGTCAGTTGAGTTTAAATTTTGCAGGGGTGTCATTTTAGCTGACGGTAGAAATGTAAAAAAATTTATGAGCAGGAACCATAGCATCTGGAGGGAGAATCTAAGATGTCTATTTTTCAATAACCTCATTAAAGAGATGAGGAAGAGATAGCTCCATTTGGGTATCTTGGGGAAACTTGTCTTCAGGTCAAACTTTATAAACTGCTAAGAATTTGCCGTTATGTACCCCCTTGCTTCTCATCTTGAAAAAGGAATCATGTCCCTCAAAATGTTTGTTCCGCCCATTGATTTACAACTTGGCAGGGAAGCCTAGGTTAAAATAATGAGATTACCAACAGTTTGAGCACTTCGGAGTGTGGAAAACAAATGTTGAGGTGAAATGCCCCTTTTTCTACTTGGATATAAACACTTAGTAATGATTCTGTACTGATCCCAGGGAAAATCTTCCTTGCTTCTTTGAAAAGTAAATATAGAAAATCATTTGGAGTATTAATAGAGTCAGGTTTTCAGAGAGCAATCTAATAGCACCTTATGTGTAGAATGTACTTAATAAATGTCAAATTGAGTCAAAAGTTACTTTTAATTAATTGGTTTTAAGTTTATAAATGTATGATTGTTCTAGCTTTTTCTTAATGTCTTTCTATATTCCCCACTAGATCATAAGCACAGAGGTGGAGGCTTCAGGTGTTGTTTTACTCATCATCTGACTTTGAAGGTTCTCCATGGTAAAGGTAAGAATGCATATTGAAATACTGCTGTGAATTTTACAGCTTCAGAAGTTTTGTCTTGAATCCATCTTTGTGTCAAGTTTTGAACGACTTTTGTCTGTTTCTTTTCTGATGAGGACATATGAACCAGCTAAACAAATGCTTTCCTTTTTGTTCTGTCTTCAAGACTGTGTTTAACTTTGGTATTTTAAGCTTTCTTCTTTTCTCTTTCCTTTCTACTGACTTTACCATTAACCAAAGCTAGTTAAGCCCTCTTTTCATTGATAAATTACACTGGGACCTGTGATTATTGGTATCTTTTCCCCCTGCACCATTCCATTCTTTCATTTCTATTTTGTAAGGGTAAAGATTCTTAAAGCTGTAATTCAGCTGATTGAGGATACATACTCTTGTCTGAAAAAAAAAAAAACTTACTTTTTCTTAGAATTTGTAGTCAGCTTTCTTCCATTTCCCCATAGTACAAATAATCCAGCTGGGCTAATTCAAATGATTACCATTCTCCCTGGACCAATAATGGCTGCCCTTGATCAGCAGCAATAGAAGGGGGGAAAAAAAGTTGCTTTTTTGTTGTTGTTTTTTTAAGGAGACAATACCTAGATTAAAGGGGCTGACTGCAGGACACTTCAGGGGCCAGGGCTCCTCAGTCAACCAAATTCTGCAGGCCTTCTCTGGTAGGTCTTAAGGGCCTATGCTTACTGTCACTGCTGATTCCCTAGAGCTACAGCTTTGCCAAAGCAGGTATGGTTGTGTCCTGGGGATAGTTTATCTACATATATGGCTCTCTATTAAAATGCTAGAAGGCAGACTGTCAGTCTCATGGTCTTGTTTCCTGTCCTAGCTATTGACAGAACCTTTCTCTGTTCCTCAGGGATCATAGCATAGGACCTTATAGCTAAGCCAATTTTATAACAATACTTGTGGTATTTCCCTTAAACAAGTATAGTAGGTTGTATCATAATAACATTTCAGTGTATTTTTAAAAATTTATTTCTAACTATTTAAGATATTATTTTATTTGGAGTTGAGTTTCATATTCTGCTTATTTGAATTTATTATTTGAGTTTATATGTGATTCCTGGACAACGGCTCATTGAAAGTATTCACCACACCCACATCCTCATCTTCTGATTGGATGATTTCTCCTAGAACCTTCAACTTAAGAAAGCAGGCCAAAGATGTCTTCATTCTTCGTCAGACCATGCTTCTGTCTCATTTCCCCAGAATTTTTCTCAGCCATGTCCCCAGAACAGATACCTCCCTGCCCTCCCCAGGCTTTTTGGCTCCTTTTTGTTTGCTGTCTTCCATCCTTAGAAATAAGCACCTTGAGGGCAGGGATTGTCTCTCTGTTTTTCCATATTTTTAGAGCTTACTTAGCACAGTGCCTATAACTTTGGAAATGTTTGTTAAATGCTAAATCGACTGACTGATTCTGGAAGTGACTGGGAACCACTAAAATTCGCTGAGAAGGGGTGTGATACATGGTCAGATCTAGGCCTTAGGAAAAATCCCTTTTCCAGTTGAGGGCAGAAAGTATTGAGGACAGTGGAGACTGAAAGCAGGAAGACCAAGTAAGAGTCTATTGCAATAGTCCCAGAAAGATATGAAATGTCTAAGTTTTGCTCAAGAATCTTGGTGTGTTTCCATCATTAGCCCAGCAAAGAATGCACAAACAGCCAGAGAGAGTAAATGTTAAATTCCCCAATGAATAACTATCAATACCACCTAGTAGTGAATTTTTAATATGCATTTCTCTTATCTAAATGATTAGGAGGAATCTTTCATATAGCTATTAATAGTTTTCAATTTGTCTCTTTGGAGCTATTTGTTTCCTATACTTTGTGGACTTATCCCGCAAGGTGAAGGTGACTTGCTCAAAGTCACATTGGCAATTGTAATGTTAGAGTCCAAACTCAAAGTCTGTTTTCCTGGCTCCAAATACAATACACTTCCTACATCTCATTCTTTTAGAATACAAAGTATTTTTTTTAAAAATTATCACCCAGATCTGAAAAAAAAAGTTGTCTTTCCCAGCCCTCTACTTCTTCTTCAAGTATTTCTAGAAATACTTTGATAAACAGCAAAATGTCATTCTTGGTGCTTTATTTAAAACTGTTGCACTCTGCAGGGTGGCCCCCTGAGAGCCACAGCTTGCACAGGTACCAGGGATCCTGTGATCATACTATCTTTATTCTGGGACCGGTGGCACGTGCCTGAAATCAAAACACCAACTGCTCCTGAAACCCACAAGAAAACACATACTTTGTGTCTCCTTAGGGTGGATGTTGGTGAATAAACTTGGATTGCAAAGTGGTAAGCATCTGTGAGGCATGTAAAACTGTTCACTTTTGAATGTCCTCAAGTTAGGACTGTTTTCAAAAGCTCCAGTAACCAAAGAAATCAGTGGGCCAGACCTACCTACAGGGTGAGTTTTCAGCCACCTGCAAGAGCCTCACTACCTTAGCATTTTATCTGTGCTTCTAAACAGTAAACACAGTGGGAGGGGAGCAAGAAAGGTGGAATTACCGACAGGTGTGGCTTGTTAGAAAATGTGAAACTCTGTGCTTTTCGAGAAAATTTGCAAAACCCAAGGGTTGTCAGCAGTCTGTAAGCTCCGAGTACCAGGCCCTGCGGTGATTTTCCCTAGTATTTTTCTGCCCGTGGCATAACTTATATAAAACCCCCAAAACTCAAAAGTCTGCAGTTTTTGAAACAAACTGCTAACCAAGTGAGTGGTAGCATCTCCTGGTGCCTGTTAAGATTGCCTGCCTCTTCCAGACCCCCAAATTCTCTAAGAACAAACAGGTAAATCTCTCCACAGGTGTAACTTGCACTCACTTTGTGCAGTTGGTACCTTTCTAAACTCCCATTAAAGCACTTTCTGGCCAATTTGCCTAAAGAAAGAAGTATTAATTTGGGGCTGCTGGAAAATCTTTATGCTTTGCCAAGCATTGTTGGAACATTTGGAGAGCTCAGGACAAATATTTAGCTTAGGGAGACACTTGCCAAGGTAAAGGTCTTACAGTGAAAAGGGCAGTTGGAGTTTCTTCTGTCTGGACTATAATACATTACTGGAATCAGTCGTATCCAAAGAGCACCCAGAATCTGTCAAAGGATTTGTGGTCATTTTCCTCAGGGAATAAGAATAAAAAAAAATTGATCTTCAAACCTCCAAAGTTCAGCTGAAATAATAAAATTAAGAGATGCTTTAAATATTAACTATTTTACTAATTGTAACTATATAAAATGAATGAATTATTAATGGGGAGAAGCAAAAGAATATGAGCCGCCTAGAGAGGTAGATTCTACAATTCAGTTAAGTATGTCTTGCCAGCCTATTCTCTTTGGAAGAATTTTCTGCCAAATGTATGCTCCAAGGCTCACCTCAGGTGATGCATTAACATTCTGAAAGCTTTTACCTAAACCAATAAATGAAACTCCCTTATTAGCCACAAGCCCTGTAGCCTCAGTAACTGCCCATTAATTAACAAAGGGACACAGGAAACAGGAGGGAGGGGAAGGCAGAAAAGACAGAGGGCAAAAAGTCTTTTCACTGGTATTAACTCGCAGCATAACAACAAAAATGAAAACTAATGATTGACAGGCACTCTTTTCTGAGCAATTTGTTGAAACCACTATAATCCATATTTAAATAACATAAACCAGTTGATCAGTCATATGCATGTGTTATAGATGCATCCACTCTTAGAATCCTTAGTTGATAAATATAAATATTTATGAAACATTTATAAATCCTGTTTTGGAAACCATTCTTATGGTTAGTGTTACACTGAAAAATTTGTGATGGTAGTACTTTGAGTAGATTATAAATACATTTCCTCATGGTAGCTCGATTCACACATGTTAATATAAAGGGCAATAATAATGAGTTCATTTTTCCTCTCACAAAGTAAAGAAATGACTGAGTTTAAAAGATATAGGGCACATGTGGCAATGAAAAATTTATTAACCAGTAGCATCAGAAACAGATCATTTTTTCCCCTTTGTACACAACTGATTCATTTGGATGGGAAAATGTCAGTATGAAACACAAAAGCAGCTGGGCATTGTTTAAGGAGGAGATGGGCTATCCACGCTGTAGATGAATTTGAATTTAGCTATCCAACCTCTGAAAACAAAAGTATTAGACAGTTTCAATAATTTCCCCACAGGGAAAAGAAAATCAGTAGTGAAGGACCCTATTATAAAGGAGTTATAGGAACCAGTGATACTAGGTAGGAGCCAAAGTTTGATTTCAATTTCGCAACAGTGTTACTTGCCTGATTTGTTAGAATTGCTGAATTAAAATAATATTCTTCGATTGTCCCTGCCCCATCAAAAGAAAAATAGTATTCTTTAATAATTCTTAAGGTAATAGTCCCTAGGGATCTGAAGTGAAAAACAGATGGTTACTGTCACAAATACCAACCTATATAATGTTAGAAATCCCTCTGGGCTCATTTTCTCACTTCCCATTGGATTAGTTGGTTAGGTTCCCCAGGGACCAAGCACAAACCTTAAGGGGTTAGG
The DNA here is from genome assembly GCF_011100635.1 of Trichosurus vulpecula. Taxonomy (NCBI): domain Eukaryota; kingdom Metazoa; phylum Chordata; class Mammalia; order Diprotodontia; family Phalangeridae; genus Trichosurus; species Trichosurus vulpecula. Next base: position 309,362,682 of record NC_050576.1, on the reverse strand, counting down.
GTTTTTGGTACTGTCATTCCCAAGACAACTACTGCATGCTCCCAATCTGGTGTGTTCCATGACAGCTTTGAAATAAATCAGTGTTTACAAGAGTATTTACTGAGGAAATATCAAAAGTAGATGAGTTATAATACTATCCTCTCAAATGGGGAAGTATAATTTGCCACTAGACACATACAAGGTCCCTGGGGAAAGTAGGTTTAAAGCGAAGTATAAAAGAATTATTAAGACATATACATAGGAAATAAGGGCTGAGGGGGGCCTAATGATTATTGTCCCTGAAAATCCTTTTCTTCTTGAAATTCCTACAAAGTTTGCTTTAGGGTAGGGTATCAGTAATGGCTCGGTCTCTCTGACTCAGTTGTCCTGGCTCCTTGTGTGGTGTGGTGTCTCAGCTCACAGGTCAATCCATTTCTTGTGTGGGAACTTGTGGGTCACTGAGCTTCAAATGGGGCTCCTCATGTTACTCAGCTGACACTGCTACTGGCTCAGGCTGCATCTTTTATGAATCCACCCCCCACACCCCAGACACACACACCCATGTCACCGGTTGCCTGGGCACTTCCCTCTTAAGAATACTTATTCTAGGATTAGTAAAGAATGAATACATAAAAACCATGGGATCACAGATATATGATCACACTCAAATGGGAAACTGGACAGCCATTGCCCTTCCCTCTACTTGGCAGCTCACAGAGGTTTTTACTTCAATTACTGTCAGGAAGGAAAAGCAAAAGTCCCAAGAGAAGGGAATGCTTAGTTCTATCTCCTCAATGGACAAAAAGACCATCCATTTATCACTATCTAGAACCAGTCTCCTAGCCACTGATGAATGGAAATAGGCTTGCCAAGCCAAACTGTGTTAGATTAAAGCTACGCAAAAAAGGTTTTGATAATTTTGAGTTCCAAATTCTCTGCTTTCCTCCCTCCTGACCCCTCCCCCATTGAGAAGGCAAGCAATTCAATATAGGTCATACATGTGTAGTCATGTAAAACTTTTCTATAATAGTCATTTTCTGAAAGAAAACATAGACCAAAAAACCAAAATCCTTTAAGAAAAATAAAGTAAGTAAATAAAGTATGCTTCAACCTGTATTTAAACACCATCAGTTCTTTCTCTGGGGATGGATAGCATTTTACATCATAAATCCTTCAGAGTTGTCTTGGAACTTGCTGAGAATAGTTAAGTCATTCAATTGATCATCTTACATTACTGCTGTTACTTTGTACACAATGCATTTCACTTTGCATCGGCCCATGCAAGGCTTTCCAGGTTTTTCTGAGAGCATCCTGATCATCATTTCTTATAGCACAGTAGTTTTTCATCATAATCTCATACCACAACTCGATTAGCTATTCCCCAACTGATGGGCATCCCCTCAATTTCCAATTCTTTGCCACCAGAAAGAGCTGCTGTAAGTTTTACATGTAGGTCTTTTTCTTTTTTAATTTTTTATCTCTTTTGGGATACAGACCTGGTAGTGGTATTGGTAGGTCAAAGGGTATGAATGGTTTTATAGCCTTTTAGGCATAGTTATTGCTCTACAAAATGGTTGAATCAGGTCACAACTCCACCAGTGCATTAATGTTTCATTTTTTCCCACATCCCCTTCAACATTTGTCATTTTCCTTTTCTGTACTATTAGCCAATCTAACAGGTATGAGGTAGTACCTCAGAATTGTTTTAGTTTGCATTTCTCCAGTCAATAGTGGATTACAGCATTTTTTCATATGGCTATAGATAGCTTTGATTACTTCAGATGAAAACTGTTCACATCTTTTGATCATTTATCAATTGAGGAATAGCTCTTATTTTCATAAATTGACTCAGTTCTCTCTATGTTGGAGAAATGAAGCCTTTATCAGACAAACTTGCCTCAAAATTTTTTTCACAGCAACTATTGCTAACTGTATTTCCCTCTATCCTATTTTTCCCCTCTCCCCTATTTATTCTATTCTCTTTCTCCTTTCACCCTGTCCCTCCTCAAAAGTGTTTTGTTTCTGACTACCCCCCTCCCCAATCTGTCCTCCCTTCCATCACCTTCCCTTCCTCCTTCTCTTATCCTCTTCCCCTCTGACTTTCTTGTAGGGTAAGACAGATTTTTACACCCCATTGAGTGCATATGTTATTTCCTCTCTGAACCAATTCTGATGAGAATAAGGTTCATTCACTCCCCCTAACAGAGGAGTAAGGTCTAAGAAGGTTGAAAAGCTCTAAAAACCAAACAAAGGAGTTTGTATTTGACCCTGGGAATAATAGGGATCTATGGGGAGTTGTTGAGTCAGGGCAAGCAGTATTAACCACATCTTCAGACTCATTCTTTAAGATCACTTTGATAGCTGTACAGGATGGATTTGAGTGGAGAGAGACTTGAGACAGGGAGATAAACCAGACTAGAATGACCTTCAGCACTCCACTCTACCAAATCTTACCTTCATCAATTCTTCCTCCTTCAAGAAATGACTGCCAATTTTTCTAGGTTAATGTTGGGGGACAAAGTAGAATTAGGTTATTGAGTCAGTATGCCAAATAGGCAAGGGTGGGGACCATACAGCCTGGAGGCCATATATGGCCTTCCAGGTCCTTGGGTGTGACCTTTTGACTGAATCCAAGTTTTACAGAAGATATCCTTTTATTAAGGGCATTTGTTCTGTGAAGTTTGGATTGAGTCAAAAGGCCAAACTTGAGGATCTAGAATGCCACATGTGGCCTTAAGGCCCCAGGTTCCCCACCTTTCAATCAATAGCTGAAAGTGAGAGGAAAAGCAAAAATATGGTTCAAGTGGAAAAAGGGATTTTTTTAAAAGGGGCAATTAGAACTGATCAGCAGGTATTTCTCATCTATGTATCTGGGGACAGGGATTCTAAGAAGTATAGATGAAGTGGTAACTCCATTGATCATAAAGGCTATACCTCCATTACAAAAGTCATCACCTGGTATCTAAGTTTATAAATATATAGCTCTATGCCGAGTGCAATTTAGTTAGCTTAGAATACTGACCCAACTCTATTAAAGCCTGCCACCTTAGACAAACAATAATAAGTGCTATAATTAAATTTTATTATTTTCAACATTTTGTACAAGTATGACAGTGCCTTGACATAACAACAACATTGACAACAACCAACTCTTCTGCCCTTCTTCCCAGGTGTTTTTTGTGACAACTTCTACCAGACAGTTTATGATGCCCTTTGGGTCCTGACCAAATGGAAGGTTTCCTAAGGTAGTATGAATACTACCTGGCATGTAGGCATACATACACACACACACACACACACACACACACACACACACACACACAACAGTCATTTATTTTTCTTTAAAATCAAACATTTGTTTGACTACCATGCCTGATAGATATTCCATTCTACTTAAAAATGTTGGACAGAGGATGTGCCTTTAAAATAATTTCCCTACAAGGGTACTTCTAAATAAAATTTTATTGACTGGAACAGGCACTTCAGGGGGTAAACACATGTCAGTGTAGAAACTGCCAGAGTGAAACCAAATAAGATCTGGAATTAGCAGGCAGAAAGCTTGTTGTAAGCAAGACCTCACATGTTCTACTTGAGTCCATCCACAGAAGTAATGTGATTTGAATGTTGGAAGAGGACCTATTACTAATTTAGAAATAACTGTAATTGACAAAATAAATTCCAATGCCAGCTGTAAGAAAAACTCCCTGCTCATTCTTTAAGCCTCCCATTTTTACACCATGAAAAAAAAAATTGTTTACCTTGAGAGTTGAACAGAGTAAATATTCACACAAAAGACCTCCCCCCCCCCCCCCCACAAAAAAAATTCTATATAGCTCATTAAGTAATGATAATCACTGGTATGGACTGGAAGAAAGAAAAAAAATATGAAACTGCTATTCATATTTATACAGATTAGATTAGAAAGACCAAGTAAAAGATCAATACGGGGAGAAAAAAAACATAGCCCAAAACACTGTTGAATTTTCAGTCATTGTCATTGTTTTCATTATCCCAGTAGCATTAGCTTATGCATTCAACAAACATTTATTAAGTTCCTATTAGGTTCAAGGCTTATATGGCAAGATGACCTTTGTTCAGATCTAGCCTTGGATGCTGATTACTGAGTTGCCCTGAGTCAATCACTTCATAGTTCAGCGCCCCAGGCAACCCTCTAAGACTCTAATTTACTTCATAGTTTCAGGATGTCATTGGTAGAGGAAGTCTCCATACCAATAAATCCCTTACACCCAGGAAATAGCCAATCTGGATGTTTCCCCAGACCCACAAAAAGAGAAACACACCAAAAGATTATCAGGAACTTTGTTAGTTGCATGTATTATATTAGTTATTTAGACAATAATCTTTATATATGTCATAAATATTACTAGCTATGTTCCTTTAAAAATATTTTTATTAAAAAAAAATGAAAGTCTTGAAGAAATACAGAAAACCTTCATATATCTGTAGAGTGAATTCTGACATTGATATCTCATTAAGTAAGTGGAATTCTTAAGGAAAATAGAAAAGAAGGATATACAACAATAATACGTATTTACCTCCAATCACTTCACATTCATATAGGTACCAAAGGTGATAGTCCAGACTTTCCAAATCTGTGCTTCCTTTCCACCTCAGACCTCTTTTTTCTTAATGATATATCCCTCCCCGCTCCCCCAAATGTTGAATTCATTATTACAATGGAGAAAAGAAGCAAGACTGAAAATTTTAACCTTGATGTTTTTCATTTATATTATCACTTTTAGACTCAAGTTAGTACATGTTTCAGGTGATAGAAAAATTATATGTAGATTTTACCACTTCCATAGTCTACATTATATCACTCTTTTCAAAGCTATAAATTAGTCTTTGTTTGAAAGGAAGTTAATCAAGCCTGCATTTCTTTCTTATATCTTTTATTCTAATTGTAACTGTAGTAGGAAAAGTTGAAGTAGGTATCAATGGAAATATTCTTCTTTTTAGTAGTGAGCTGAAAATTGAGGGGGAGATGATTGACTATTTGAAATTAAAAATATAGGAAATCTAGATTTTTGGGTTTTGGAATTCTCATATTGAAGTACTCATAGCATTATAGCTCAGGAGTAATAACAGACCCACCCTTTCTATGACATACATTAGAATGTAAGATCCTTGAGGACAGAGGACTCTTTTTTTCAGTATTCCTAGAACCTAGCATAGCACTTGGAATATAGGAGGCACTTATTAAGTGCTTATTGATAGATTTATTGTTTTCCTATAAGGTTCCTGGCCAGTCTGACCCCACAGAGGAGGTCAACTGGTACTCAGATACACCTGACAGATGCCCCAGGCCACATAGACTGTGCCCATAGGTTCTTTCTTTCCTCACCTCCCATCCCAGGATCTTCTTTCTAAAAGTCAGAGTGTTCTGGGCCTAAATCAGGAGAGGAACTCCACAGCACAATCCCACCCTGGTTTCAGAACCCTTCTTGGGGCTTCTTATATTACCAGCAAAATTTTCATGTCCCCAAATGGAAGCTACTAGGAAGAAATGTTAGAGAAAGAGTGGGGAGCTCATGATAGATGCAGAACTGTGGAAGTCCACTTCCTCATCCCTGCAACTGGATCTACTATGAGATTGTGAAGAGCTGCCCCTCTCCTTAACCCTAGTCCTGCAACAGTATGGAGCTAAGTTCTCCCATGGAAGGTCAGTATATATTTCCAATAGCTCAGACATATTGTAGCATAGCCTAATGAACAAGAGATCACTAGGCATATACAACAGGTAGGAGAGCACAGATATAAACAAATGAAAGCAGAGTACTGAGTAAACCAGTTAGTCAATAAACATTTATTAAGCCCCTACTATGTTCCAGTCACTGTGCTGAGTGCTGGGGATAAAAGCAAGGTAAACACTGGTTACCATGAGCCCAATATAAACAAATGTGAGAAACCTGTCATTGCTGATTAGTCCTCAGCTGCACAAGCTGGGGATTCTCCTGATTATCAGCCTATGCCTCCTACTCTTCTTGGTTCCAATCTCACTCCTTCTGGGTTCCAATTAGTTATTCCTCTGTGCAAACATGTACACCAGGATTCTCTAGCTCATCTATAGAAGAGTGCTTTTCCAAGTTTGGAGAACCTCACTTCATTTTTTTAAATGACCAGCAAGACCTCCCAGTCCCAAATGAGTCTCAATTAACAGAACTACTTAATGAATGACAACAGTGGCCTCATTTCCTGCCTTATTCTTAACACGAAACTATTACCCAATGATGAAATTCTCGTCTAAGAATTGTGTCACAGAGATTTAGGCATGGAAGGAACATTAGTTGAGTCTAATCCTCTCATTTTACAGATAAGGAAATTGAAGCCCAGGGAAGAGAGCTTACTTGCCCAAGGTTACTCAGGCAGTAAGTGGAAAGACTAGCATGTTTTGGTACCATCTTAAATTACTGATTGTCTTTTAGGAAGTGGTTTCTTTCCCTTTTCCAGCAAAGATACCTCCCAATCCAATTCAGGGCCACTCAGTTTCCCTATGATAAATACCCACTATGCCTAGGAAAAAAATAGAGAGAGAGCTAACTCTGAAAGACTAGCTGTAATAGCCAGGGAATGCTATTATAACTTTAGAATAGTTCAGATACCTTATAGCATAGCCTCGTGAACAAAACATCCCTCGAGATACACATGAGGTTGGAGAACACAAATATAGACAGACAAGAAAAGTCACCAAGGAACATCAGCCCCCTGGAGCCACATAGCTCTGTCACACCGTGGTCTTGCCTAATTCTGTCTCTTTCTCTGCTTTCTAAACAAATAGCTTTGCAACTGCAGAATAATGGACCAGACTATAATGACAGAGCAGTTCCAAAATTCAGGCTGTCGCTGATTTTATAAGTTACCTACAGACAACCTTAGAGAGGAAGAAAAGACTGGTGCCTCTATGGAGGCCACTGGCTGCAACAATCCTGGTTATTCAATTAACTACTTCACCTCCCTAATTGTGATGAAATGTATTGAGACCATGCTTCTAACAAATATTAGAAATTCTTAAAGTTGTGCTGTCTAATTCCCTGTCTAGTCAGCCCCATTCTCTCCTCAGAACTTCCAACTTCAATCTAAACATTTCTGAAAATAATTTATCATCTACTTCCTGTAAAACTGCCCCTTCCTCTCAATTTACCTGTTTTGGTTTATGCCAAGCAATATTCTCTAAATCAGTCACAGTTAGAACATTGTAGTCATCTTTTGCCCTTCACTTTCCCTCATACTCTCCATCCTATCAGCTAAATTTCTTAATCCTACCTACACCACATCTCTTGATTCTACCTCCTTTTCACATACATGGCCAGTCCTCTAATTCAGCCCCTAATTGCTTCTTCCTGAATTAATGGAATAGAATCCTAAATAGTCTCCTTAGCTCTAGCCTCTCCCTTCTCTAATCTAACCTTCACATAGCAGCAACAAAAAATTAATAACGATCTTAGTAATAGGTCTTATTGTGACATTCCCAGGCTCAAAATATTTCAGTGTCTCCCAATTGCCTCTTGCATAAAATGCAAATTCCTTATCTTGACATTTAAGACTTTACAATCTGGCTCCAGTCTAGCTTTCTAGCCTCCATTAACATTATTCCTTTCCATATACTTGAAATTCCAACCACACAGTAAGGCTTGCTCCGCAAGCTTGGCATGCCACCTTCTTCCTGCAATGCATGTTCTCTTCCTCTCCACATTTTAGAATTATTTTATTCCTTCAAGTCTTAACTCAGCTGTCATCACCTCTATGAAGTCTTTCCTGCCTCCCCTTTCCTAACCCATTTGAAATTATTTGCTTCCTCCTCAAATTTTTTTATAGCAATGGAAAACATTCTTCACATCCATCCAGATCTCTCCTTTGCCCTCATGACACTCTACTCCATGTTAGGAACTTACCTGGGAACATAGTGTATACTCTTTGAGAAGAGATGAGGTGGTGCCGCACCAGGTAAGAGTACTGGACCTGAAGTCAAAGATTCCCGAGTTCCAATCTGGCCTCCAAAACTCACTAGCTGTATAACCCTGAGCAAGTCACTTAGTCTCTGCCTCAGTTTGCCCAAATGTAAAATGAGGATAATGATAGCACTTAACTCCCCAAGGCATTATTGTGAAGATTAAATGAGTTAATATTTATAAATCAGTACAGTGACTGGCACCAAGAGCAGAAGTCATGATATTGTTTGTTTTGAATCTTTGTATCCCCAGCAACAAAGAAGGAGAAGAAAAAAGAGGAGAAGGAGAAGAAGGAGGAGGAAGATGAGAAAGAGAAAGAGAAAGAGGAGGAGGAGGTGAAGGAGGGGGAAGAGGAGGAAGAGGTAGAGGAGGAGAAGGAGGAGAAGAAGAAGAAGGAAAAGGAGAAGGAGAAGGAGAAGAAGAAGAAGAAGAAGAAGAAGAAGAAGAAGAAGAAGAAGAAGAAGAAGAAGAAGAAGAAGAAGAAGAAGAAGAAGAAGAACTCAAGTTGATGGATAAATACCTTCACTTCCACAGACTTTTTGGCTTCTCTTATCCAATCTGTATGCTAGACATACCATGTTCATACATTTTCCTATTTATGGAAGACAGGCCGTCTGCCTTTCTTGGCCTACTGGGTAACATTTCATTCATCTTGCAATCCCTGAGGGAAGAGTCTATGCATCATTTTCTTTATCCTAGGTTGGCTGACCAATCAATAAGCATTTAGGAAGTGTTTATTATACTATTCATTATATTAGGCAATAGGGACACAAACACAAAAGGGAGGCTGATTATTTTTCTTCACTCACCATTGTGGTTCAACACCTCAGTGTGAAGGACATTGCAGTTAACACTGCAGAGTTGAATATTTCTGTCCTATTCTTCATAGGATTTATCAAAGGTCGATATTATGGGGATGTAACTAGAACTTACACAACTAACTTTGCATCTTCTGTTTCATTGCCCATCCAAGCTACTATTTTTGTCAAAGTTGGTGAGTGAGGTAACCATATTCCAATGCATCCTTAGACTCTAAGTGGCCTAAGTGTCCCATACTTTGTGTCACATCATTTCTTTGCACATTCACTTGCTTTTGTTGAGGTTCATTTCTAACCCATTTGCTTGAAAATGCATCTTCTGTGCAGCTCCCAAATTGATAATGCTAAAGTATAGGCCTGACCATATCATTCCCTTGCTCAATAAACTTTAGTGCCTTATTCTCAGTTCAAGGATAAAATACAAACTTCCTCATTTGACATTTAAAGTCATTTTCAACTGGGCTCCAACCTCTTCTTAAATTAGTTTCATGTTACTTCTTCTCCATCACTTTACATTCCAGCCAAATTGCTATTACTCATTTATGCCATTCCATTTTGAACTTCTATGTCTTTGCAGGTTTTCCCCTGCATTTCTGGATTGCTCTCCTTCCACATCCACGATTGGAACCTCTATTCCTGATCTCCATTCCTGATCCTCTCTCACACTTAAAGCTTTACTCCCAATCCTGAAATTACTTTCCATTTACTTTGCATATGTACCATTTTTACTTATCTGAGAGTGTATTGTTTCTCCTCCACTGAAATATAATTTTCTTGAGGACCTGGACTGTTGAGTTTTTGTCTTGGCATCCCTAATACCTAGCAGAGTACCTATAGTAGGCAGTTAGTAATACTAATGATGAATTGAACTAAGATAAACCAAATCAGTTTAGTTACCTCCTGAAGCATCTTGGTGCTCTCAGACAGCTTTTGAAGATCACTGGGCTAACAATAGGTCCCTGTCCAAGCCCTACTTGGTCATTGTTTAGGCCCTGATTGGCTCAGAATGAATGCCAATAGCAATTGTTTGTTTTGGACTAAAATGCTGAGGGTCTTCCCCTCCCAAATCTTTTTTTTTTTAAAGAGGCCATTCTTTGCCTCATTTTTTATTAGTCCTTAATCAATGAATGGGTTCATTCAAACTGAAATCTGTTAAAGACCTTAGGTTGAAAAGACTAAGGTCCCCCACTGCATCCTGGCCCATCTCCAAGTGTCCTGATCTATGTCTGGCCACTGGACCCAGATGGCTCCAGAGGAGAATGTGAGGCTGGTGACTTTGCACAGCCCTCTCTCACTCAAATCCAATTCACTTGCATGTCATGGCATCACCTCCTCAATGTAATGGTCCTCTTTAAGAAGGAAGGACAAACAGCAATCATTTTGGTGATATTCACTTTGGTGGACCTGTGATCTCATTGGTACAGATTCTTACTGCTAGTATAAAGAATAGCCCATCCATGCCATCTCATTCAACCTGATTCTTTTCTACATTCTCTCATAAATTCTCTACAAAAGTTCAATCCAACACACTGGCAACCTTACTGGAAGTTTATTAGCATTCTTTTGGTACCAGTTACCTTTCCTCTGCAATTCTTAACTTTCATTAAATGATTGTCCTACTACCTTCTTCTATCATAAAGGTCCTTGTCTTCTGTGCACGTTTTTACATGCAAGTCATCACTGGTATCAGACTGTAGGGTCTCTGCATTGTTCTTTCAGTCAGTGCAATTTTGATTCTTTGCCAATCATAGTGGTCTATGATTTACATGTTCGTATCATCACCAGAAGGATATTGCTATTAAACAGATGAATTTTAGTAGGATCCCAATCTGCTTCCTGCCAACAAAGCCCATCATTTTAAGGATAATATTTAAGTTAATTTCTACAACACAGAATTAATGTTACTATTTTCTGTTTTGCTTACAAATGACCAAAACAGTAAGAAGAAAAGAGTATCTTTAAACCTCAAAGATTAAATGGAGCTTCCAAATTATCCTGAATTACCCATGTAAAGGACTTTATAGATAGTATAAGAAGAATATGATGCTTTCTATGGAGCCACAATTTGACAATTCTACCTCTAGTGACCTTCCTAATAAATTGGTGTTTGAAGACCCAGAAAAACACTTTGAATATTATTATCATGTCCTGGTAAACAGGTTAGGGTTTTCTGCTGTTCTTCTCTTAAGTACCTTTAATGATTCTGGCCTTTGTTTGAATGGGGCAGGTAAAATGGTATCTTTTTGTCTTGGAGTGTTTCTCAGCACTAAGACAATGTAATGGTAATCAGTGAAGGACTTTTTGTTGTCTTATCCTTTGGAATGCTGAGGTTATTAAGTACCTTTGATGAGTCTTGCCTTTCAAATGTAACAGCCAGCAAAATGGGACTTTTCACTGTTCTTTGTTTGAGTGCTTCTCAGCACTGAGGTAATCAAGTGCCCCAGGGCCCTGAGACCAGTATATAAGATCCCAGATTGGTGTTTGACTTTTGGGACTCACTCATGGAAGGAATGTTGAGACTCTGGGCAAGCCATTGTAACGCGCCCCACCCCCCCCCCAGCTTTGCTAATACAGACCCATTGGTGAGTTCCTTTTTGGTAACTATGTATGTGATGTCTTAATCAGACAAAGCCTGTCCGTTGAATATTGTTATTTGATCTGTTGATATTTTCTGTTTGTAATTTCTATTTGTATTTCTTCTGGAGTTCAGGGTGCTGACTTTTTCCCCTGAACTAAGTGAATGATATATGTATGTTTAATTATTGTTAATCCCTTAAAGTTGCTTTCCTTACAAAAGCAGATCAAAAGAACCTGTGTTAGCAGCTTTTGTTGCTGGTCTTGTTGGGTCTTACACCTCAGCAGCAGCTGCCAGCCACATTGTTGTTACATATCATAACCACAAAATAGTCATTGCTCAGGTAAGTGCCTTTGTATTCCTCAGATCTGACCTCTGGTGCTTCTTAGGAAAGAAAAAAAAGGATAAATAATTTGAGGAAAAATCATGGCCTATGAATGTAGTCAATCCCAAGATTCTGTGACTATATTAGGATAACTATATTTTAGATCTAATTTGGAACACACTATTTTCATTTGAGTGAGACAGAAAATGATTAAATTGGTTTTGTTCTAAAAACATACAGCCTCATTTATTTTCTGAACTCTGTCTATAATGATTTGCATTCCATTGTCCCAGCTGCTAACTGACATGTACCATAATATAATCGTATCCCTCTAGTTTTGTTCTATTTCTTTTCTCACCTCCTCTTAATTACCCCTTTTGTACCTCTGCCTGTGGTCTCTGTGCCTTGAATGCATAGAGGTACCAATTTCACAACCCCTAAGGCTTGTCAGGTTAAAGATTAATGAGCAAACTTTACCCAAAGGCTTTAGAAAGGTTAAGCATAATTACAAATGGGTATTTTATGCAATGTTGGAGATGTGCAAGCTGCTTCTCCCAAAAAAATGTGAGGAAAGAAAAGGTAATGAAATTTATGAGACTTATGTTAACCATGTGTATCTTCTTTAAAAAAAAGAAAAGAAAAAAAGAAAGAAAGAAAGAAATTGGTGTGGAACCTGAAAGGACCTGAAAAGTCTTGCCCTTTGTTTCAAGCATGTTTTATAAAATTAAAAAAAAAATACAGCACCATATGGTGGAAATTAGACTCACTCTCCAGCCAACAGTTGCATTGATTTTTAATTTTACCTTCCTTCTTTACTATGTAAAAACACATTACATACCTTTAAAATGAAATGAAAAGACATAGTCTAAAGAGCTCATGTCACTGAACATTAATTTCAGGAAAAATAAGGTAACCTTGATCAGAATAATTTGCAATTCCCACTTGAAATATTACAGCTCATAGTGAAGCAAGCCACTTTTCACAGGCCAAAAAAAAAAAAAAAGTCTTAAAGCCTTTTCAGAGGTGCAGGTTACACAATTACTGTAAAGTGTGAGATGAACATATGGTCATCCCAGTACCATAGGGATTGTATTTGGATTATGGTAATTAAAAGAAATGCAGTCAGTGTTTTACTAATTATAAAATTTATCAGGGTTAAAACATTAATGCTTAAGTGTCAGAAAGCTATTGACCTAATTGGCTGTTCTTTTCCCCACAATGTTTCAGAGTAAGGGAAAATGTTAGAATAGTACTCCAAAATGGGAAAGCAAGAATATTTAACTCTATATGGGGAGTGAAGAAGGATGAGGTTTGCTTTTTGTGTAAATGGATAAAATGGTTCTTCAACTAGGTGATTTCAGAAATAGGATGATTGCATTTCAGGGGGCAGGGTCCCTGTATTCTTACCAAAGGAAAAAAGTTTAAATTCTGACATCTGAAGATGATCTTAACCATTTCTTTTGATTGAATTGCAAAGATTTGATGAAGGCCCATTTTTGTCTGGCATCATAGGGCCACATACTTAGGAGGAACCTGTTCTCTCCTTTTGGCCCTGTATCGCATGCTTACATTATTTCCACTGGGGGCGGGGGTAGGGGTGGGAATGGGGAGGTGGTTAAGAAAGAAGGCTTGCTATAATCTGCAGGGTATAAGAAGCTGTATGCACTTAGACCTCCTAATAAATTGGAATTTTTCCATATTTGTTCACATTCACAGTATGATGGTGTATCAGGAGGGCCGAGTTTATAATCTCAAAGAGGATCATAAACATGTCTGAAAGGTTCGGAATCGCCGGATATAAGAAACTCTCAAAGTAGAAGGCAGAAGAATCAAAACATTTATTTAGGCTCCACAGTAACCAACCCATGAACCAGAAGCCCCATTTTGATATGTTGATCATAATCTTCCAGGCCCAATAAGTACGCCTTGAAAGAGTAACCAGGAGGCTACAGAGAAACATGATTGCGTAAAGCAAAATCATGTTTCCCCCTTTTATGGTAATAAGATTACCCACTGGACTGAAGTCTTTGTTCAGCTTCCTCTCGTAGATCAGCTCTGCTACTGGCAGCTCCTGCCTCAGCTGTGTCTGTGTCTGTAACTGAAGCTGCAACTGCAACTGACGATGTAACGGTCGCTGTAACTGACGTAACTGTCGTAACTGTCGCTGGCTCCAACCGAAAAAGGAAAGAAAGAGGAAGAATCTTCAAGCTGTCCTCTCCCCTCTTATAGGGTTTTTGACATCATCAAGCTCCGCCCAAATGACCAGGGCCGATTGGTTCCTGAGTTGGCCCCTCCCCCTAGCATAGACATTAACACCTCCCCTCAGCCAGCCCCATGACTCCTCACACAGGAAGCTGTCTGCTTCCCGGCATGCTCCCCGGGCCTCCTGCCCCGGAAGAGCAAGCCACAGTGTCCAGAGGCTCAATGAGGCAAGCTGAGCCATTCAAAGAAAACAAAAGCCATTATGGCTACACTCCACCCCTTGTTATAGGATACATAATCTAATCAGCCATGTATCCTAGAACATACATTGTGATTCAATTACAAAGGAAACTAAAACATATCATTCACAATAAAGCAAAACATATCATTCAGTGACATTCCCAAACATTGGTTAACGATTCAAATGCGATCCACCCCTAGATCCCAGCAAAATAATCTCTTCAATCAATCATCCCCAAAATAATTATTAATAATTCAAATGTCCACCCCTAAATCCTTGTATCCATTACATAGGATCAATACTATCATAACAATAAAACAACACAGCAAGGATAACACAAAATAAGTAAACAGAACACTATCATCATTTCCACCCCCCTTGAACGATTGGGGCTCAAAATCTTGGGGTGAGGGGTGAAGGTCTCATTTTCCATAGCTTCTTCATGCTGAAATTGGATGTAGAGATGGCCCTGCCCCCAAAAAGTCCCATTCCAGAGGTCATTTCTTTAACGAGCTGGCAGGAATTCCAAGAATACTACATGCTTAGGCAGTCACCGGAAAGTGCAGGGTACTTAAGCCTAAAGGAAACAAAACTAGCAACAAGGTTAACCAAAACAAAGGACAGAAAGAATAGACAAGTATGGACTATAATTCTTCAAATAAAATCATCTCAAGTTTGGTTGAGATTTCAGTTATGCAAAGATCCAACATCAGAGCCAAACTCAGGTGGGAAATGTTTCTTTTCAAAAGGAACATAATGAGGAAGCCAAGAGGATCCCACCCTAGATATAGACTAAGATTGTCCTCCCAGCCTTTCCCCAAATGTACAAGTTTTCATCCGTTAATCACACAAGGTCACCTTCAGTCTGAGTGGCTTGTAGGCTTGCAGGAGCAGTTCTTATTTCCCTATTTCTCATGTTATCAAGTCCTCTATACATTCTGTATAATTCATTGGTTGGAATTCCATCTATCATTTCAAAACCTACTCCTGCTCTCAATAAAGCAGTAAACATTTCTTTCCTTGTTACTCTCCTTTGGCGCCAAGTTTGCTGGTTATTCACCCTTCTCTCTCGAGGAGATCTATCCCCTCCCCAGTCACCTAAGTCATGTAACTGTAAAATCTTATTTATCACTGTTGTAAGACGGCTCCCTACTTCTCCAAGTAATAAATTCAAAATTAGTTGTTTATAAGCAGGGGGAGCTGTCCTAATTATTAAATTCCTATGAGGCAGTTCCATTGAATCATTGTAATATTTGTCTGCAGTTCCTGTCATAATGGCAGTCTTCATTACCTCCTCCTTTAGTCTCATGATACAATCTCTAAGTGAATACCAGGGTCTGTGCTCAGTGGGCCACATAGAATCAGTAGCATATCTCTTATTGCATCCCACAGCAGCTAATGCCAACAGAGTAGTTCTGCTATCACCATCTCCTTGCTGATGATGTTCCCTAAAAGCTTGTTGAACTAGAGGATCATGGCTGATACCTATGAATCTCATGCAGTCTGTCCCATCTACTGATATTCCACCGGCCCCTTGATCACTGAGTCTTACCATCCAAGATATCAATGGTTCTCCTATTCTTTGGCTGAATCTACTCAAAATATCCGTGACCTCTTGCGGTGAGAAATCTTCCTGAATTTCCCTTGTAACTGAATCTTCACCTCGGGTTTCTGTCTTCCTCCTTTGTATGGGTCGAGCCCTTGTCTGATCATTTAACCATCTCCTATTCTCTGTGTGAGGCACATCCTGAACCCCAGTAGTGTTTTGTGCCTCAGCCCCTAACATTGTCTCATTCTCTCCCCACTCACTTCCTCTGCCACCATGGCTAGGACGAAGCAGGCAGTCAGGCTCTTTCTGGGCTGGGTTGAAATGCACTCTGGGCTTTTTTGGTCTTCTGTTGCTCTTAGCCACATTAATAGAAAAGTTCTCATTTGAGTCAGTTTGGTCTTCTGCTATCTGAGATTTCCCTTCTTCCTGTGGGGTAGGAGTGCCCCCATGTCTTTCACTTAATCTCAATCTTTCGTATACTAGCCGGTAGGCTGATAACACTATCCAGCTTTGCCTAGATAGTGATGCCCCTGACTGAATCCCAACTTCTCGTAAACACTTTTCCAAATCCCTAGGATCTCCTTTCCGTAGCCTTGGTTCCCAGTTTTCACAGGGTCCAGCTTTTTTAGCCAATTCTTTTGCTAGGGAGGAATAAAATGGATCCTCCCATCCTGGGATATTCATCTCTTCCTCTGGAATTGTTCTGCTTCTAAATAGAGATCTTATACCTAGCGATCCTGTTCGTGACGCCAAATGTATCAGGAGGGCCGAGTTTATAATCTCAAAGAGGATCATAAACATGTCTGAAAGGTTCGGAATCGCCGGATATAAGAAACTCTCAAAGTAGAAGGCAGAAGAATCAAAACATTTATTTAGGCTCCACAGTAACCAACCCATGAACCAGAAGCCCCATTTTGATATGTTGATCATAATCTTCCAGGCCCAATAAGTACGCCTTGAAAGAGTAACCAGGAGGCTACAGAGAAACATGATTGCGTAAAGCAAAATCATGTTTCCCCCTTTTATGGTAATAAGATTACCCACTGGACTGAAGTCTTTGTTCAGCTTCCTCTCGTAGATCAGCTCTGCTACTGGCAGCTCCTGCCTCAGCTGTGTCTGTGTCTGTAACTGAAGCTGCAACTGCAACTGACGATGTAACGGTCGCTGTAACTGACGTAACTGTCGTAACTGTCGCTGGCTCCAACCGAAAAAGGAAAGAAAAGAGGAAGAATCTTCAAGCTGTCCTCTCCCCTCTTATAGGGTTTTTGACATCATCAAGCTCCGCCCAAATGACCAGGGCCGATTGGTTCCTGAGTTGGCCCCTCCCCCTAGCATAGACATTAACACCTCCCCTCAGCCAGCCCCATGACTCCTCACACAGGAAGCTGTCTGCTTCCCGGCATGCTCCCCGGGCCTCCTGCCCCGGAAGAGCAAGCCACAGTGTCCAGAGGCTCAATGAGGCAAGCTGAGCCATTCAAAGAAAACAAAAGCCATTATGGCTACAGATGGGAGCAAAGACAGAGCTGAAAGGGACCTCATAGGCCATCTAGCCCAACACCCTCAAGAAACCGAGGCCCAGAGAGGTTAAGGACTTGTCTGCTGTCCTCCTAAATGTCAGAGGCACTATTAGAATTCTGGTCTTCTGGAGTCCAGCAATATAACTACTACAATTCCATCATTTGCTGAATAAATAATTGGGGGGGGGAATTCATTGACTGTGAAATAAAAGAAAAATCGTGGCCTACTAAGGAACTCATCCACAGAGCTCTATAGTCTGAGAAGTAACCAAATTTTATACTATTCTTCTTGAATATCAAAGGAAGTATTTTCTTATTATAATCCTTACAGTAGAGGTTCTTACCCTTTCTTGTGCCATATATATCTATGGAAATCCAGTGAACCTTACTGACCCCTTCTCAGTATATACTTTTTTGTTTGTTTTTTGTCTTGTTCTATTTTGTTTTGTTTTTAAATTATACTGGAAGGAAATGCTAAATTTCAATTAGAGGCTAGTGAAAATCAAAATTCATTTTTTCCCATCCACAGTGATAGACCCCATGAAATCTATCCATGAAACCCTTGAGGATCTGTGACTTCTAGATTAAGGACCTCTGGTTCAAAAGGATGGATATCTACAATACTCTTCCATGCTGAGTGATGTAGCATCGTTCACAAGAAAAAGAATACTGACTATGGAGTCCAAAGACCTGTGTTTTACATTCTGCTTCTGGCACTTACAACCTATGCGGCCATGGTCTAGTCACTTAAATTCTTCATGCCTTAGCTTTGTCATCTGCAAAATGAAAGAGTTGGTCTAGGACAGAGGTGGGGAACCTGTGGCCTGAAGGCCCTCTAGATCCTTAAGTCGGGGCCTTTAACTGAATCCAAAGTCCTTCACCCCTGGAATGGTCTCTAACATCCCTTCCAACTCTATGAGCCTTTGTTTCTATGACAGTCTCTTCCACAAGCACTTAATTGTTTATAAAACATTTTCCTCCCAACTACCCTGTAAGGTAGGCAAGGCAAATATAATTAGCCTCATTTTACATATGAAGGAAAGCATTTGAATGACTTTCCCATGGTCACACAGCTAGAAGTGTTCCAGGTAGAATTGAAAGCTAGGTCTCCTGACGTCTCCTTGGCACTCTTTCCACTACGCAGGATCATTATTGATTTTACTATATTATATATGTAGGAATGTAAATTGAATTGGAGCCTACCATGAGTGCCAGAGAGCTAACTTTAAAACACTGAAAAGAGACCTACACAAATATTTATTTGCATTATGAATAGCCAGGAGATAAAAAATAATTGAGTGTTGGTAGAGAGCAGAGTACAGCTTCATAATTTGAAAAATGAGATAACAAATTATGAGACATCATCTTATTTTAACTTTTTTTTCAAAGAAAATTTAAGCAGTCAAAAACGAGGACTTTCCATCCTCTGAAGCCTGCTGAAATGGCCAGTGTGGTTTTCCTTTTATGTCCTTATTAAAAATAATAATTTCAGCTGGCACCATGACAATTGAGATTTTGTTGTTTTTGTTACTTGTGGCCCATTCTTAATATCTAGGTAATCTGATGACAAAAAACACTCCCCACTTCACTTCCTGCTGAAGATGCATTCACCCCATATTTCTGGCTGAATAGCCTTCAAAATTACAATGACATAGTTTAAAACAAAGAGTAACAGGACAGCCATTAGACAAGACACTACCTATTTAAATCCCTATGTATCCTCTTTCCTCAAATAATCATTTTCCTTCTAGTTTCTGATATCAGCTATGATTGGTTATCATGTTTCCAAAAATATTAATAAAAAAGCTTTAATTTAGTAGTACATAAGGAAAGCAACATTATGGTCTGCATTAGAAAGAATCATTTTTCTACTCCCATGGATTTTCTTTCTTTCCTATACTAGTGTGTCAAAACTCAAAAGGATGTAAACAAGACCAATCAAGAACGCAGAATAGGTCATGGAAGAATTTAATAAACCAGCAATAATATATGATAATAATTGATATTTATATACCATTTTCCACACAACAATGGTATAACATGGGTAATGGAAACATCATGTAATCATTTTGCAGAGGAAGAAATTGAAGTCTAGAGAGGTTAATTGATTTGTCTAAGGTCACCTCACTAATGAGTGGGAGAACTGGAAACTGAACCCACATCTTTTGTACAAAGGTAATTACCTTCACCATAACACTTTGCTGGCTCTAGGACCTGCATATCCTCCTGGTAAACTTGTGGGACTGCTTATAGCTGTTATAAATTAAAATATTTTCTAAAGAATATGTTCATATCTATCTTATCCCTTCCTCCATAGTACTTATATTAGATCATGGGAAATTTCATCACCTCCAAATAGTGAGTATTAAAACTCAAATTGAAATTGAGATATTTTATAAAAAGCAAAACAATAGCAAATCTCCAAATTTCTTGAAGAAAGTATGGCTGATTCTTTGTACCCTGGTACACTGATGTGATTGTAGGCTCCACAGAGACACAAAGGAGTCATAGCTTTGAGTTTTAATTATGTTATCTATTCCCCCATCGCACATATTATATGCATTAGTATACAGATTTAGAAGCCAGGATAATCAGAGAAAAGTATGTATGTGCGTGTGTATGTTTACTGTGGTCACATTTATGTTACTCTCACAAGTTTTAACTTTTATCTGTCTAAACTTATCTAGTCCAGGATTGCAAATTTTACTTATTCCTCGGCAACAGTAATCCTTTAGATAAGGTGAGAGTAATGTATATTGCAAAGTATTTTTTTTAATTAAAAACACAGTGATCATCTTGTAGTCAGGTAACCCCACATTCAAATCCCACTTCTGACACTACCCAGTATGGGACTCTCAGTAAGTCATTTAAACTCTCTGAGCCTCAGGAAATTCCTTGGTACTACATATTATAGACCATACATAGAGATAGGCATAACCTACATTTGCAAAGTCAAAAGAACACTAGATGAGAAGAGAGAAAACATAGACCTAAGTCTTGGCTCTGATATTTAGTTTATGTATTGTAGGTGCAAGTTACTAAAATGGTCCCAGCTTTTAAAGAATGAAGGAGTTTCAATAAATGATCTCTAAAATCCCTCCCAACTCTATTTGGTCATGACTCTGCGATATAACTGTTTACATTCATTATCTTATTAGCCCCTCTCAATGACCCTGTGATGTACATATTATGACCCTCATTTTTGTGTCTAACAATTAACATTGCCATGTTAAGACCAATGGATTGGGTTTTTACTCTGTCTCTCATTCTTCGAGAGAAGCTGTAACCTTTAACTGTGATTCAAATGTGGGATTCACTCTTGAGGGAACCTGATTAACTTAAAGAAAAGTCAGATTCCCCTTCTTGCATTCTTTGGCTCATGTTTTGGCCTGGTCTCTTGGAGAACATTTACTTAAAACTTGTGTTTTGGCTCAGGTCAGGAGTCCACACAAAAAGCAGAGTAGAAAAATGCTCAAAGTACCATGTAAATCAGGTATGGGACAGGTATTTATTTCCTACATAAAAAAAAGACACAAGACAAAAAGGCCTTCACAAATGAACATTGACTGAAATAAATAAGGTTAAAATGTAGCACCAATAATTACTGTTTTGGGGAGGTTGTGACTTACAGGCATTTGTCAGACCACTGAATAGATACTTTATATTTTACCTTGGCCCTGTGGTATTCCCTTCACAGTAAATATCTTTCGGCGGTGGGGTCGGGGATTGGGCTCATTCTCTACTATCTAGTAATCTCCAACAGTGCCAGCATAGTCACCAGGGTTTCCTTCTACAGTGTAACCAATACTGACTGAGATCCCAAGAAGCCTAGACCTCTCAAAATCACAAGGTTATCTACAAGTCTGGGAATATCCATCGTTGTTTTTTCATTTAGCATTAGGCAAATAAGCACAAAACAGAAAAGGCATCCAGGAGCCCAGGCTCAAGCTTGCCCCTCTACTAATAGTTGTGACATGGGAGCATTAGACAAACTTCTAGGATGGAGAAATTCTACACTTCTTCCACACCTACGAAGTCTCAGAGTTATATAATGCTATCTAGAGAGACTAAAAAAAGAGCAACAAGTTCAGAGTCATTTATTTTGTAAACGTCTACTGAGCCATTGGTTCTTTTTTGCTTAGTAGCTGATAAGGGAATTACGTTTTCATCCCCGAAACACTTGCAATATTGACTCACATTTGACCAGCTGAAAGTGCTCAAGGAGTCCATCATCTCCAAAGTATTCAATAACTGAACTAACACAAAATATCACCTAGAAGTACACAGGACAGCTCAACTACACATGGACTATTGGATAGAGATGAGGAAACTGATTCAGAAAATCTCTGGCTTTACCTTAGCCACCCAGCTAATAAATGCCAGAGCCAAGTCTTCTACGTCTGAAGTCAGTGGTCTTTCTTAATTACACTATCCTACTTGTCACAGTCAGACACACTGTAAATTGACTCTGGCATAATGATGTCATTTTGGTCTTCTTCAAGAATAAAGGACAGCTAAGTAAAAAAGTGTGCAGCAGAGAAGAAAAGAAAACTCACAAGGAAGCAAAGAAAAGAGGGACAATCCTCAACAAAACATGTATTATTTATCATATATATTGTTACATATTTTGAATCCTCTCTTACGTTCTGCTACGCTCACGACATGCTTTTTTTTCTTTCCTAATTTATATTTGTTTCCATATTTAAGTTTATGATATGTTTTGTTCCTTTTCTCTATTCTGTATTTGTCTTCTGGCCTTTGAGTCTAAAATAAAATTAAATTAAAACAAAAAGAATGAAGGACAATTAACCAAGCAATGCTAGTCACCTTACAATTCTGGACCATATTTAGTTTGGGAATAGACAAGATTTTTCCACTAACATATACTGTTTTTGGGATGTCACTGGACTTGACAGAATTAGTAAAAGTCACAATAGTGGTAATAAAATAGTAAAATTCATAATAACTCAAAAGTTATGAAGAAATGTGGAGGGGAAACAGTTCTGTGAGTTTTCCTTCCATTGAGTTATTTGGGGAGAAATCAGGAATAGAAAAAAAATGCAGTCAAGCAGTAAACATCTTTTAAAACTTCTGAAGGACAAGATTGTTGCCTAAGTGTTGATCAATTCTCAAGGCTTTTGTTTGCTTAGTTGTCTTTTTTAAAAATAAAAATAACCATTTTTACAATATTTGGTCAGAAATAGTTCAGATAAACCAAACACAAAAATACTTTTTTTTTAAAATTATTTCCCTCACCTTGCTACTTCTCTATCCAGTCTTCAATCAAGAAGTATTTATTCATGACTGCCATGTGATGTTGGGTGATATTGGGGAGTACAAAAGAAATATAAGATGTGTTCTCTGCCTTTGAGGAGCTTTTTAATCTAATTGCAAAGAGAAAAGGGACATGAATGTAACAGGAGTTTCTAATGACCTTGAGGAAGGGCAGATGGGGAAGGAGATTGTTGAGGATAGGGAAGGAAAAGGAATCTTGCAGATCCTGATAAACTGAGCATTTCCTTTGCTTTTCAAAAGACTTTCTGCTGTTGAATTCAGGGCACAAGAGAAGGAAAGAAGTTGTATCATGTACCCTGTCAGTGATGCCAATCACATTAAGCAACTTGCTACTGTCCATGGAATGACATTTCTGAGGCCCACCACAGGCGTACCATGTGCTGAGCAGCCTCTACCTGCCACAAGACCCTGAACCAATGATGTAAGCACTACTTCCAGGAACAGAGTCAGCCCTGTGAGGGTGAGTCAGATTTGGAGAGGAGCCACAAGAGGAGCCGGGGCACTGTCCAAGGACTGGGTGCTTCTAGTAGCCCTATCACAGAGTGAGACTGAGGGAGGACACACTCTCCCCTCCTGAAGTCTTTCATTACCCCAGTTGATTAAATTCCTAAAACTCTGAAGAAGCCAAAGACTTATAAAGATTTTCTCTATTCAAGTCTAGTGGTTACTCTGGTCTTAGTCTTTCGGGGCTAAGCTATCTGTATGACAAGCTTCTGCAACAGCCCTGAAGGGATGGGGTAACTTTTATCTAATGTACCCACCCCAATCCCCCACTTCTGGTATGTTTCCACCACTACCACCACCACTGCTTAAATCCTTGGGTTCTGGGAAATAGAGAGACTTAGGCCCTTCTCTCACTCAGAGTCCCTCCGCTGGTCTTCTCCAATACTAGCAAGTCCAGAAAGAGCCAGAACCCAGACAGTGGCCCTGGATGTAGAGCCTTTTTAAATGTACATAATCCCTGCTCCTCAGTCAAAGAAACTTCTCTTTACCAAGGGTTTAGCAGACTTGATCCTAACCAAGTAAAGAATGTCTAACTATACTCCAAATCTCCTGAGGGCACTCTGATTACATAGTATTTCTGAAAATAGTCTCTCCAACCTCTTTCACATGAAAGATTGCATCAGCCAAGTATGCTGATGTCTGCTCACCTGACCTGTTATGCACTCTCAATGTAGAGAGAGCTTATCTGCTTCAGAAAATGATCAGGATATCTACAATGGGATAATCTAGACAGTACTCCACTAGTAGTCAACAAACATTTATTATACTTGATATGTACCAAGGAAGGGCCATATTACAGAGGGACTACCTGGGTCTTTTAATCTTCTCCCTTACAACCCACCTTCCCTCTTACAACCATTCTATCTGGTCATGGGAAAGCAAGGAGGTCTCTTTAAAGAACTTGAGGAACCAGGCAAAATAATGCAAAAGGGAAAAAAAAGAACTTATGTAGTGAAACCCCAAGCCTAACACAGATTCTTATAATTCTTTGGCATGGAGGAGGCAGAGCCAAGATGGTGGAGAAAAGGCAGCTTCTCACTTGATCTCTGCCCAAAGCCACTCTGAACACCTTTAAATAATTCCATAAAATAATCCCTGGAGTGGCAGAACCCACAAAAGGAAAGGGTTAAATGATTTTCCAATGAAAGACAACTTAGAAGGTTAGCAGGAAATGTCTGTCATACCAGGGTGAGAGGGGAGCACAGTCTGTGCCAGCACAGGGCAAGCCTCAGCAAACCAGGAACAGGCCTTGGAGCCAGTGAATCAGCAGGAGCAGCAAGTACTTCCAGAACCCTCAGTCCACAGACAGTAAGGGGGTCAAACAATTAATTAGAAGGAAATTACAAGTGTCTCTTTACTGGAACTGAGGGCAAGACTCTGTTGCTTTGCCCATACTCTGATCTGGGTCACAGTCCTGAGTGGCAGTCCTAGGGCAAGGAGGAACAGTAACACATCAGAGTTTGTAGACATCAGTGGAGTGGGAACCCTTGTCACAGTTCCAGGGCAGAAAAGAGTGCTTGTGGTTTGCTCACAAATCAGAGCACAAGACAGAAAAATAGTAAACACACGTCTCCTTAGATCATACCACCCTGGAAGACCTGAAAACTTGTAGGCCCCTAGAAGTATCTCTGAAAACAGTTGCAGAAAACCCTAAAGCTTGGGACAGTGCACTCTTCAGCCTGAAAGCAGAGTTTTTAACAGAGACTTCTAACAGAGTTAAAAGTCAAGAAATAGACTGGAAAAATGAGCAAACAACAGAAAAAAAAATTCTGACCATAGAAACTTACTATTGTGAAAAGGAAGATCAGCACATACACTCATAAGCAAATAGCAAAGTCAAAGCTCTTACAACTAAAGCCCCCAAGAAAAATATGAATTGGTCTCAGGCCATGGAAGGACTCAAAAAAGATTTTGAAAATCAAGTAAGTAAGGTAGAAGAAAAATTAGGAAGAGAAATGAGAGTGGTACAATAAATTCATGAAAAAAGAGTCAAAGTTTGGTAAAGGAAACATAAAAAATACTTAAGAAAACAACACCTTAAAAATCAAACTAGACCAAATGGTAAAAGAGGTACAAAAAAACCAGTGAGGAGAAGAGTGCACTGAAAAGCAAAATAGGCCAGATGGAAAAAGGAGCACAAAAATTCGCTGAAGAAAAACTCTTTAAAAAGTTCACTGAAACTCCCCAGAAAGCTCAGAAAAGCTCACTGAAGAAAATAATTCCTTAAAAACTAGAATTGAGCAAATAGAAACAAGAAAATGAAACCAAAAGAATGAAAAAAAAAATAGAAGACAATGTGAAATATTTCATTGGGAAAATAACTGACCTGGAAAATAGATCTAGGAGATATAAGTTGAAAATTATTGCAATACTGGAAAGCTATGGTCAAAAAAAAGAGGCTAGATGTCACCTTTCAAGAAATTATCAAGGGAGCAGTTACATGGTGCAGTGAATAGAGCACTGGCCCTGGAGTCAGGAGGACCTGAGTTCAAATCTGGCCTTAGACACATGACATACTTACTAGCTGTATGACCTTGGGCAAGTCACTTAACCCCAATTGCCATGCCTTCCCCCCTTCAAAAAGAAAAGAAAAAGACTAAAAAAAAAGAAATTATCAAGGAAACCGTACTGCTGTTCTATATAGAACAAGAGGGCAAAATAGAAATCAGAAGAGTACATAGATCACCTCCTGAAAGAGAACCCAAAATGAAAACAGTCAAATTCTAGAGATTCCAGTTCAAAGAGAAAATAGTGCAAGCAGCCAGAAACAATTCAAGCATCATTCATCCACAGTCAGGATAAGACAAGATTTAGAAGATTCTACATTTAAGGATCAGAGGGTTTAGGATGATATTCCAGAGTGCAAAGGAGCTAAGATTACAATCAAGAATCACCTACCCAGCAAAACTGAGTATAATTGTTCAGGCGTGGGGGAAATGGATAGTCAGTGAAATAGAGGACTTTCAAGCTTTCTTGATGAAAAGACCAGAGCTGAATTTGAAATATGACTTTCTTTTTTTCATAATTAAGATTTTTTATTTTTAGTTTACATCACTCAGTTCCACATAACTTTGAGTTCCAGATTTTCTTTCCCCCCTCTTCCCCTCCCTCCCCAAGACAGCATGGAATCTGATGTATCTTCTACACATAACGTCACATTGAATTTATTTACACAATAGTCAAGTTGCAAAGAAGAATTATGACCAATGGAATGAATCCTGAGAAAGAAGAAACAGAACCAAAAAAAAAGACAAAAACAAGAGAAAAAAAAGGGGGGGGGTTAAGGTGAGCATAAAGTGTGCCTCAATCTGCATTCAGATTCCATAGTTCTTTCTCTGGATGTAGATAGCTGTCTCCATCATGAGTCCTTTAGACTTATCTTTAGATCTTGTATTGCTGAGAAGAGCAAAGTCTATCAGGGTTAGTCATCACAGAATCCTTATATCTGTGGTTGTGTATAATGTTCTCCTAGCTCTGCTCCCCTCGCTCAGCATTATATCGTGTAGGTTTTTCCAGGTTATTATAAAGTCCGTATCATCCCCATTTCTTATAGCACAGTAGTATTCCATTACCTTCATATACAACAACTTGTTCAGCCATTCCCCAATTGATGGGCATCCCCTTAATTTCCAATTCTTTGCTACTACAAAAAGAGCTGCTATAAATATTTTTTGTACATATGGGTCCTTTTCCCACTTGTGTGATCTCTTTGGGATACAACCCTAGAAGTGGTATTGCTGGGTCAAAAGGTATGAATGTTTTTATAGCCTTTTAGGCATAGTTCCAAATTGCTCTCCAGAATGGCTGGATCAGTTCACAACTCCACCAAAAATGTAACAGTGTTCCAATTTTTCCACATTCTTTCCAGCATTTATCATTTTCCTGTTTTGTCATTTTAGCCAATCTGACAGGAGAGATGTGGTATCTAAGAGTTGTTTCAATTTGCATTTCTCTAATCAGTAGTGATTTTGAGCATTTTTTCATATGCCTATAGATATCTTTAATTTCTTCCTCTGAAAAGAAACCTGACTTTCAAATACAAAACTCAAGAGAAGCATAAAAAAGGTAAATATGAAAGAGAAATCATAAGGGACTCAAAAAGGTTAAACTGTTTACATTCATACATGGGAAGAATATACTTGTAATCCATAAGAACTTTATAATTATTAGGGCAGTTAAAAGAAGTATATATAGAGGGCAAAAGTTCAAGTTGAATATGAAGAGATGGTAGCCTAAAAAAAAATAAATTAAGGCATGAGAACAGAATGCACTGGGAGAAAGGGAAAGGTAGAATGAGACAAATTATCTCACATAAAAGAAGCAAGAAAAAGCTTTTACAATAGAGGGGATTATGGGGGAGGTGAGAGGGAGTGAGTGAATCTTACTTTCAATGGATTGGCTCAAATAGGGAATAACATACACACTCAATTGGGTATAGAAATCTATCTTACCCTATAAGAAAATAGGAGGGGAAGGGGATAAGCGAATAGGGGGGAAGCGAGAGAAGAGAGACCAGGTTAGGGGAGGAGATAGACAGAAGCAAAATTCTTTTGAGGAGGGACAGGGTGAAAGGAGAGAGAGAATAGAATAAATGGGGTGGGGTAATAGGTTGGAGGGAAATATAGTTAGCAATAGTTGCTGTGGGAAAAAAATGAAGCAAGTTCCCCTGATAAAGGCCTAATTTTTCAAATATATAGAGAACTAAGCTAAATTTATAAAAATAAGAGCCATTCCCCAATTGATAGATGATGAAAAGATATAATCAGTTTTCAGATGAGGTATCAAAGCTATCATAGCCATATGAAAAACTATTCTAACTCACTATTGATTGGAGAAATGCAAATTAAAGCAATTCTAAAGTACTACTTCATATCTTTTAGATTGCCCAATAGGACAGAAAAGGGAAATAACAAATGGTGGAGGGGACACAGGGAAAATGCGCCATTAATGCTCTGTTGATGGAATTGTGAACTGATTCAACCATTCTGTAGAGCAATTTGGAACTATACCCAAAGGGCTATAAAATCATGCATATCCTTTGACCTAGCAATACCACTACTTGGTCTGTTTTCACAAAAGAGATAAAAAACAGAAAGGAAAAGGACTTATGTATGCAAACATATTTATAGTAGCTCTTTTCCAGTTGCAAAGAATTGGAAATTGAGGGAATGCCCATCAATTGGGGAATGGCTGCCAACTTGTAGTGTATGATTGTGATGGAATATTATTATGCTATTAGAAATGAGGAGCAGTATCCTCTCAGGAAAACCTGGAAAGACTTACATGAGATGATGCAAAGTGAAACATACTGTGTACAAAGTAACAGCAATATTGTAAGATGATCGGCTGTGAATGACTTACTATTCTCAGCAATAATCTAAGACAACTCTGAAGGACTTATGATGAAAAATGCTGTCCATTCCCAGAGAAAGAACTGGTGGTATCTGAATACAGTGTGAAGCATACTTCTTTTTTAACTTTTTAAAAATTTTCTTGAAGTTTTTTTGTCTATGTTTTTTACACAAGATGACTAATATAGAAATATATTTTGCATGACTACACATATATAACCTATATCAAATTGCTTGCCTTCTCCATAAGAGAGGAGGAAGGGAGAGAATTTGGAACTCAATGTTTTAAAAACAAATGTTAAAAATGTTTTTATATGTAGTCAGGGAAAAATTAAATTCTAAAGAAAAAAAAAAAAGAAAAAGAAAGAAATTCCCTGGGATCCCAAGAAAGATCTCCTGGTTGTATTTATACCCTCCGTGTGTATTTATGATGATTCCCAGCTGTGCTCCACTGACATATTCCACAACATCCAAGTACACCTCCTGCTAAGCATTTTGTGATTCACAAAGGTCGTTTATGTGTGGTTGTGCTCTTTCTTTGTGTTTTCGTTCTTGTGGAATAGAAGGCATTGTTGTTCCCTTCGACCACAACCTGGAATCATTAATAAAGACAAAAGGTTGTTATGCTCAATGATGTGTATTCTATAACCTTTCATTGCCTAAAAAAGTCAGTTTTCTCTAGATATAAAAACCCATTGTAAGAATTAATTCTGAACAGTGGAAGAATTGAAGCCCCCACTGTCCCCCAAAATGGTACATGCAGCTGTCATATCACTGCGTTAAAAGATAAAAAATGAAATATCTGAGCTGACCCTTCTTTTCATCACCATATCTAGTGCTATATGCAGACAGCACTCTAATGAACTGGACACAGTCCCCCTGGTACTCAAATGAAGTAGCAATAGCAAATTCTCATTCACAATCTCGTGCTCAACAAAACAAGCAAATAAAGACATAAATAAAGTTTACTCAGGGTATCTTTTGAGCTATCCAGGTACTATGAGCTGGTGTGGGAAAATGCACTTTTAATAAAAAGCAAGGAACAATTAGACCCAGGATATAATTATACAGAGAAACAAAATGTTAATGGAATGTGTATGCATCTTTTTATGTATTTTAAGAGGACAAATTTAGTTAGGAGAAAATGCATCATTGATAAAAAAGATTCTGATCGCACCTGTTGTTTTTAGTCCTGAATCTCTAGCTTTGAAAGGCCCACAGAGGAAGCTTGAAGAGAGCAGTACAGATGCTGATGTCCCCACGGGAGAGAAAGCATATGTAGTCACCTCAGGGTTGAAAATGAATAAATGGTTTTGAAAACTGTTGGTTAAAGCAAGGTCACTACTCTGGGATAGCAATTTACTATGCAAAACAAAGCAAAGAAATTTGGTTCTCAGTGGCTTATAAATCAAGATACTAAATTTGAAAGATAATGTTCTTAATTCAAAAATTTAATTTTAGTCTTTACTCAAATGGAAATTTTTGGACATTGGAATTTCTGAGTTCTAATTTTTGCGGTTTGTGTTCATTTACATATATACATATATATTTAATCAACTATTTATTAATTTATTTAGATTGGGATCATGGTTTTGTTTTGCTTATGTAAGCTGAGCTAATCTTTTTCTCCCCACACTGAGGAACTAATATGTAAGTGAGATATTGATTTAAAAAACTCATAAACATGTCATAACATTGTTTGAATGTTGTGAAATCATATGATACAATGAAATTACTAAAACAAGAAGCCTTTGCCCTGACATTCCAATTGGATTGATGTATAGTGTTCAGAATGGCTGGCCACATTTTAGAGAATGTTTAGAAATGCTATTATCTTCATACTGCCAATTATAGCTCTTTCTAGTAGACCTAGTTAAGACATATTTTATTGGGATTACTGTCTAAAGGATAATGTTCAGGTTTTTGCTGTTGTTTTTTTAATGATTAATCCAGTTCCAAACTCCACATGGGCACAAGCCACAGCATATTAAGCTTAAGACTTTCTTCTTGCTTATTATTGTTTGATCTAATATATAATACCTAAAGGACTCTTCCTAGGGAAAATAGGCATGTAGTTTACATCTGAAAGGAAGCACTTACCATTAAGCAGTTTCTTCAAAATGCCATGACTTCTGGAAAGACATTTTATTATATTTCTAAACCTTTTGGGATACCCAGTCTGGAGCATGTTTTTTTTTTTTGGTTAGCTTTTAAGGAAAAGATACATCTTTTCAATTCAGTGACACTTTGGTAAATATTTATGGCGACTTTACATGAATTCTCCTTGAATAGAACTTTTTGTATTTTGTCTCTGAAATATAGAAGGTCACTGCCACAGAGATTCACCAGTTCCTCCTCACCAGGCCCACTTGAAAGGTACCATAGCTGAACTCTGTCGAAAGCTTGACTTTAAGACTAATTGCTCAGGAATTTATATGATATTTAACCCATATCTATCTTGTGCTTTTGGTCAAGCTGGGATGCTCTAATACAGTGGAAAGAACACTGAAGCTGGAATCAGAGGATATGAATTCAAATCCTAGTTCTACTACTTACTATATGACCTCAGAACAGATACCTCATCTTCCTGGTGCACAGTTTCCTCATTTTTCTACTCTCCTTTACACCTTCCTCCCTACTGCATACTCTCCCACGGCCTCCTGGCTATTGCACAAACGAGACCTGGTTATGTGTTTTTTAAAGGCAGAGCGAGCATTGATTGTCCTCATTAAACATTAAACAGACACTATAAAAGCAGCGTGATGGAGCTGAACAGTAGCTTGAGAAACAAAAAGAGGGAAAAAAACAGAAGGAATGAAGCTAGGCAGAGGAGAAACCCACCACTGAATTAAAAATTCAGATATACCTGTTCTAAGTCACCAATATCAGTTACTGAGAGGAGGGTAAAGGGGTACATCACAATTAGATTCAGACTATGGTGCAAAACAATGGCAGGATGAGTAGAAAGAGTTTGATTGAAGCAATTGAAGCAAAACCAGAATGAGAGACTGGGGGTTCACTGGCAATATCAGCCAGGCAAAATTAAAGAGTTAAGACTCATAAAAGCTAAGCAAAAAGTTCAGAGCTTGGTAAAAATAAAAGAAATGCCCTAAGTTGCACTCCACCATTTTTTCCCACCACCCTGGAAATTAATTTGTATATGTGTTTTAATGTACTTATTTGTATACATGTTGTTTCCTCCTAATAGACATTCTAGAAAACAGGGACTGTGTAATTTTTTTGTCTTTCTGTCCTCAGTAGTTAGCACAGTACCTGGCACACAGTAGGTACTTAACTTTGCTGAATTGAATTAAGTTGAATTGGATTTTTGAAATAAAAAGTGAAACAAGAGTCAAAGGATTCAGAGATTTTTCATTAGAATTTTCTCCTTTGCCATAAGCATCCTTGCCTTTATCGAATTTTATCTCCCCTTTTCTCAAGTGTTTATATATAGTCCTGGTACTTTGATGTTGCTTTTTTAAAAAAGAAGAAAATCAAATGTATTAAATATCTGAGTTTTGGCAAGTAAAACATAGTTTGGATCCATTGTGTTAATGAGTAATTTGGGGTATATTTATTTAATAGGTTAGGATGAAGGGAACGTTGCAGACCATAATTAATCCACATGATGGTCTTGTGGCCAGATGATGGCCTTTGGAAAGAAAAACTGCTTAAGCTTAAAATTCCAGCAGATCTCTGCATGCAATAAGGGGAGAAAGACTTAGGCCAGATGCGACCCTTTCACAAACACACACCGTGCTGTGTAGGTCTGGCTGTGGACACAGTTTGCCAGTCTTATTTTCAGAAAAATATATTCTGTGTTTAGCCAATTGCTAACCCCTAAACAATATCTAGCATTCCTTCTCTTGTTCAGAGGGTTCCAGCTAGAAAACAACCATAACAACCTCTCTAGTGGATTTCTCACTAATTGCCCCTCAAACTGGGAGCAGTGTTTGCAAAGGAATACTTGCTTGTGCTGAAAGATCAGGGACCAGTGAACAGTGTGAAAGATGCTGAACTGGGCAAGACCACCAAAAGTAACATACATTACAGATCTGAATTAAACTCATGTTTTGTTTTCTCAATTTCTGTTACAATCCCATGACAGGAGGAGGAAGGCATAGTATTAGTAACTCCGTATATTTCAATAAATAGAAACCAAGAAAAATTAATTCTATATTACCTCTGCAATTTATTGTCAGTATAATTGACAAGACTGACAATTCTTTCACTTTTCTTATCTACTAAGAAAAACGGATTTCGCATAAGGGAATTTAGTTTTATACTGCCTCCCTATATCCAAGCAATCCAGTAACAGCCTTTGTTTCTTCCATTTTGATTTCTCTCCCATTGGTTTCTTTCTTTCTGATACAGTACAGGCCCTCATCATTTCAAAACTAGGTTATATTACTAATTTTGTAATTGGTCCTTATGTTTTCCATTTATCTTCCATACAACCAATGGAATTATCTTCTTAAACATCTTAAAACATATTCCTCTTGTATAAATCTTTTGCCTGGAAATCTTCAATTTGTCACATTTATCTACAGAAAAAAGACCAAACACCTTTAGTTTACTCACCCTCACATATTCAATAATGCAATGACACTGTATTCCTTGTTGTTCCTCCTAACTCCAGGCAATTTCGCTGACTATCCCTCACTCCCAGAATTCTCTCCATCCTCATTTCTGCTTCCATGCTTTCTTGTCTTCCTTCAAATCCCAGGTAAAATCTTACCTTCTACAAAAAGCCTTTCCCAATCTCCTTTATTTAAAAAAAAACAAACAAAAAATAAACTTTCTCTTTGTTGATTTATTATGTTCAGTTTATCCTATATATTTCTTATTTGTATATAATTGTTTGCATAATATCTTCCCCACTAGAATGTGAAATCCTTAAGAATAAATTGTCAGGTGCCTTTCTTCACATCCTTAGGGCTTAGCACGTGACTGGAATGTACTAAAAGTTTAATAATTGTTGACTGAATGACTAAATATTCAAAGTTCTTCATATTCTGGCCCAATTTACTCCTCTGTCACTCTACAAGGATCTTCTCATACTGGCAGGTTTGTCTTCATCACCTTCTCAAGGACAACCTCTGCTTCTGTGCCTGTTATTCACATATTTCCACCTTTGAGGACAAGAGATATTTTGGTCTTTGTCTTTGTATCCCCTGGCAGCTTACAAATAATGGAAGGACCTGTGTCTTCAGTTATGTAGGGAACTCCCTTCAACAAAATAGATCTCAGCTTTCTATGACTTAATAGACAATCAAATCCTAGGAAACTGCCTGAGGAGCAAAAAGTTCAGTGGTTTACCCAGACTGACACAACTAGTAGGGTGAGGACAGGATTTAAATCCGTGTCTTTCTGGTTCCAAATTCAATGTTCTATCTACTATGTCATTTATGAATGTAGTTGGAATTTTTCCTTTAAAGTTTGTTGACTTAAAATGTCATTCATCATAACAATCTCCCTCTTCCTTTTTATCCAGTCCTGCAAATTCTTTAAAGCCATGCTCAAACACCATCTTTTCAAACAAGTCTTACTTAATGTCAGAAACAACTTGGAAACAGTTTGGGTTCTGACCACCACAATGAAGCAAATATCACAATAAAGTCAGTCATACAAAATTTTTGGTTTCCTAGTGCATATAAAAGTCATATTTATACAAGTAATAGTTTACAAAGTGTGCAATAGTGTTATGTCTTAAAACAATTTATATACCTTAATTAAATATACTTTATTCCTAAAAAAGGCTAACCATCATCTGAGCCTTCAGTGAGTCATATTTTTTGTTGGTGGAGGGTCTTGCCTCAATGCTGATGGCTGCCAATTGATCAGGATGGTGGTGACTGAAGGTTGGAGGCAATTTCTTAAAATAAGACAACAATGAAGTTTCCCACATAGATGGATTCTTCCTTTCACTTGAACACTTAGAGGTCGTTATAGAGTTATTAAGTGGTCTAATTTCAACACTGAGCAATTAGGTGGTATAGTGGATAGAGTGCCAGGTCTGGAGTCAGGAAGACTCCTCATCTTGAGTTCAAATTGAGCCTCAGACACTTACTAGCTGTGTGACCCTGAGCAAATCACTAAACCTTGTTTGCCTCAGTTCCTCATCTGTAAAATGAGTGGGAGATGGAAATGGCAAACCACTCTAATATCTTTCCCATGAAAACCACAAATAGGATCAGAAAGAGTTGGACACAATTGAACAACAAAAATTTCAACATTGTTGTGTCTCAGGGAATAGGGATGTCCAAGGAAAGAGAGAGAGAGAGAGAGAAAGAGAGAGAGAGAGAGAGAGAGAGAGAGAGAGAGAGAGAGAGACGATGATGATGATGATGATGATGACTGGTCTATGGAGCAATGAGACCACCATCATATATGGGCAAGGTCTGTGATGTTGCAAAACAATTACTATAGTAACATCAAAGATAACTGATCACAGATCACCATAACAGATAAAATAATAAGGAAAACATTTGAAATATTGTGGAAATTACCAAAATGTGACACAGAAACATGGTATGAGTACATGTAGTTGGAAAAAAATGGTGCTGATAGACTTGTTTGATGCAGAGTTAGCATAAACCTTCAATTCATTTAAAAAATGCACTATCTGTGAAGCTCAATAAAGCAGAACACAATAAAATCTGGTATATTTGTACCATAGTTGATGGGGTCCTCTACCCTTTGGATTCATAATATTTACTGGGTTTATTACTAATTTGATACAATCACATGCTGATTTATTACCTCTCTTATAACATTGTCTTTCATTAGACTTGTACAATTCTTTAACCTTTGACACGTAGACTTTTTTTTGCCTCTCCTGTGGAATGGAAGCTTCTTTGGTGACGAGATCCCATTTATACTTCCATGTGCCTCTCACAGCATCTAAGGTAATGCTATGCACGATTTAGGTAATCTATAAGTAAAAAGTTGAAGTAGATTTCCTTCTTCTCTTTCTTTCCATTGACCTCCTGTGAGTTCCTAGGTTGAATTATTAAAGTAGGCATTGTTCAATAAGTCAATGCACAAGCATTTATTGAATGCTTCCTATAGACCAGGCACTGTGCTAAGCACCAGAGATACAAAGAAAGGCAAAATAGTACCTACTTTCTAATAGCTTACATTCTAATGGAAGAAACTCTATTTATCTATCTATTTATCGATATTCATCTGTTTATATTTCTTTTTCAGTACATAGAAGAAATACTGAGCAAATGGAAGATAACTTTATGTGAATACATTTACATGAGTTTTTTTTTTAAATTAACTAGTTGACACCAAGTCCCGAAGGAATATTATGCAAGGTAATATTTCAGAGGAAAAAAAATGCCATATGGGACATTGTATTCATAAATCCTGAGTCAAGGCAACATGAAAGTGCTGAGTAAGGAAAGGAGGAGAGGTAGGTTGAGGCAGAGGGTACTGAACAGTGTGGAGAAGAAGCAAGCTGGTTACTTCAAGATTTTATTTAATTCTACCTACCCCCAGCCTTGCTGACTCTTTCTTCTACATCCTGATTCCAGGAAATTCTATGCCAGGCGATGGATGGGACTTTGAAATGCAGCTCCTGCAGAGAGGAACGCGGTGCATGATATGTGGGGTTTGGCAGTTTGGGTGCTGGAAAAAGTATTGAATCCTTGTGAGGAAGCAAACTCTACTGGTAAGGAAGAAATATTACCACACTATACTCCTTTCCCCAAAATCAAAGTTTGTAATGTTGGTGGATATTTCTAGCTGGAGGTGGGACACGCATGACTTTCTCTACCATTCTTTACTGAGTGCTACATTAATGGTTTCCATGCTATCATTAATCATTATTATTAGAGCACTTGAGTGTTAGGATCATAGGGTCATAGATACAGAGCTAGAAGAAATGTTAGAGGTTATTGAGTCCCAATTTCTTATTTTACAGATAAGGAAAATGGAGCCCTTAGAGTTTAACTGACTTGCCTAGGGTCATACAGGTAGTATGAGGCAAAGCTGAGGCTCTTTTTCTTATAATCCCAGACTTACAATGGAACTCTAATACCATCCTTCTAATACCATACTCGTTATCATCTACTGTGTCTTATTTATTTATATCTGAACAATTTACCTTTCCCCTTTTTTTATTTAAAATGTTCTTAAACATATCTTCCAAGTATTCATACAAATGCATAGTTTCCAGCCTTTTTTGGATGTATTCCTTACCTGAACTAGAACGAGTTATGCCTGTATCTCAAGCCATTGTTCAGAAAAACAAATTCTGTTCTCCGACACCATCTTCTCAGGCACACTTCCTTTTACAAATTCCCAATTTTTCTTCCAACATCTTGACTTTCACTGAGTAGCAGAAATAAAAATGTCACATGGGCCCACAAATTCTTAAGTTTCCTGTTAGGACTGTTCATATTCCCTAGAGTTCTTCTTTGCCCCCGACACAAACACAGATACACACACACACACACACGTATGTATATGGCAGGTGGTAGTACAGGGTATGGAGTGTAGAACCTGGAATCAGGAAGACCCACATTAAAATGCTTCCTCAGATACTTACTAGCTATGTGTCCTTGGGCAAGTCACTTAACTTCTGTTTGCCTTGGTTTCCTCATTTTAAAAATTAGGAGAATTATTGCCCCTACCTCATAAAGTTGTTGCAAGGATAAAATTAGATAATATTTGCAGAGTGCTTTGAAAATCTAGGAGGTATGCAAATGCTAGCTATTATGATTTTTGTTACTATTTTTATCATCATCAGCATCATCACCATCATCATTGTCCAGCTTCATCATTCCTACATGGGTAATAAATAGTGAGTTAGAAAAGACTCAGTAGGAATTCGATCACATTCCCAATACTACAGCCATAGATTTAGAAGGGGAAGGGACCTTAGGAGCTATGTGATAAAGCTCCCCAACTTTACAGAACAAAAACCCAGTGCCCAGAGGGGCTTGCCTAAGCTCACAGAGCGAGCTAGTAATTATTAGAGCAGGTATTTGAACCTAAGCCCTTTGACTCTTCCTCTTGTAATTTTTCCCATTACACACTGTGCTGCCTCCTGGAGAAGACAGAGTGGGGGATCCTGGGAAGATGGTGGAAGAAGATGCATCCCAGAGGACCCTATTCTCTCATTACCCCAAATAATACATGTTAAAAGTTAAATATTTTCAGGTATTGATAAAAGGACAAAAAAAGAAATGTCTGGTTTCATGCGGCTAGGAATAGAGAATTGCATGAATTGGAAGTGGGAAATTTTTAAAATGTGGAGAATTTGTAAAATGTGCACATGAAGTGATAGTGAGAAGGCAAAGAGCATCAATAGGCTAAAGGATCTAAGGGAGAAAGTGTAGAAAAAAATTAGAAGAAAAATAGAAGTGAATTAGTATTTTTGAGGGGAAAAATTTCATTCCATTTTGTCATAGGAAGGGAACTGACAGCAATCATAAGCTCAGATATGGTCATGGTATATAAGACTGACGGAACCAACACAAGTAAAGGATATAAAAGAAGGTTTTCCTGGCTTATCAAATGTAGGGCAAGAGTCAATTGCTGAATTTTCAGTGTGGGGATTTGCACTTTGGAAATCAGCAAATGCCACAAATCAGGACTTGATTTATTTTTTGGTTGATAGCCTAGACCTGAGAAAGTAATAGGAAAAAAATGTTAGCAATGCAGATTAAATTTAAAAGTATATTGTCTATACTTTGTTTTTTTGTTTTTGTTTTTGGAGAGGCAGTTGTTAAACTTTTACCAGCAGTGGTCCCAGGGACCACATTGCCACTTCAAAACCTTTTGTTTTGTATGAAACAAAGAAAACTCAATGATCTAGCTGCTTCAGTGGCAGAGGTTACTTTTCAGCAGCATTTCCTAATTCTCAGGTGTATTATAATTTTATCTGTTCCATAACTCCTCAGGATTATCTCCTAGAATTTTATGAGTAATCAAACACCCCTCAGGACACACAACCAAGGAGTCCAAAAGTTAATTTGACACTGATAGTACTACACTGGGTATACAATAGGCAAGCTATAGATTGTTCACAGGGCCTTACAGTCAAATGACCTAGGTTTCTATCTCAACTTGGCTACTTACTATATTGATCACCCTGGTCAAATAATGTAACCTTTCTGGGAATCAGTTATATGATCTACATAATGCTAAAAGTTAATTTCTGGAAGAAATTTTGGAATTATATATAAAAGTCACTAAATTATTCTTATCACTAGAGCCAGTAATCCCACTATGGAACATATACCACGAGGAGGTCAAAGACATAAAAATGGCCTCATACATATCAAAATATTCATAGCAAATTCATACCAATTTTGTCTGTGGTAGCTAGCTAGTTAGCTAGACATAGAGATAGAAATAAATCTCTTCCAGATAGATGGATCTGCATATATATATATATATATATATATATATATATATATATATATATATGTATATATACATATATGCATATATCTTGACATGTTCTGCTCAGAGAGAAGATTCAACAATGCAGATATAGATATAGACATATAAAAATAAGACAACTCTATGGGGATATAGCGAGATATAGATAGATAGATAGATGATAAATAGGTAGATAGGTAGGTAGACACAGATATCTATAAAGACAGATAGAGACAGAGATAGCTCTAAATATATATTACGAGTGAGTGCCCATTGACTGAAGAATGTCTGAACAAAATTTGGTATATAAACATAATAGGAAATTATATTTCAGCAAGGAATAACAAATATGAGTACTGCTGAGAAATATGGAAAGGTTTTTATTGACTTTTCCAGAATGAAGAAAACTGAATGAGAATAATACCATAATGTCAATGAAAAGAATTTAAAAGAAATTCTGAATCTGAGTAAATATAATGATCAATTTTGGCCTCGGAGACCAGACAATGTAACAAATAGAGGAACATAGCAGCAGAATGTTGTCATACAAGGTCACTGTATTTGTTGTTTTTGTTCAACTGGGTTTCCTAATCAAAAGGGAGGGTTCAGTGCTGTGCAGTAAGGGCAGAGTGTATTGGAAAAGCAAGATAACTACAAAAAGAAAAGGCATCAATAGAAATTAAGGAAAAATGAGGGGGCTGACCTAGTGTTATCTTAAGCTCCTTCTGACTCTAAATATATAATACTATGATAGCAATGGTACGAGAATTTGAAACCATGGCATATGAAGATCATTTGAAGGAACTATGGACATTTAGCCTGGAAAATAGCAGACTTTGAAAAAGGATGATATCAGACTTAAACTATTGGAAGAGATCTAATGTTGATTATAGTTTAAACTTCAGCCTTTCACCGAGATCTATAGTTAAAAATAATGGATAACAGTTACAGTAAAGCAAATATCTGGTCAAAATGATGAAAAAAAATATTTAATAGTTCTTCCAAAAAAAAAAAAAAGAAATGGCTTCCTTGAATGACAGTGAAATTATCATTCTGAAAGTCTTCAAGCAGTGGGAAGATAATCATTTATCTTGGATAGAAAAAAGGTTCATGTTTTGGGTGGGGTTTGGACTAGATGACTTCCAACTTTCAAAATACAAATAGCATCCCCTAAAGAAGTGGCAGGATTAAGGATTTAGTGATTGTATTGTTTTCTTTTTTTTTTAATCCTCTCCTCTTCAAAGAACTCTTCAAATATGAGTAACTGAATGGTGATGTATTTTTACAAATATTCTATCATTTAAAAATATTTTTCTTTTTTTGTTAAATATTTCCCAATTACATGTAAAACTTTTTAACAATCTTTTTTTTTAATTTTGAGTTCCAAGTTCTTTCCCTCCCTCCTTCCCCCACCTTGAGAAAGCAAGCGGTTTGATAATTATTATACATGTGAAGTCACGCAAAACGTATTTCCATATTAATCAAGTTGCAAAAGAAAACACAAAATAAAACAGGAAAAAAAGTGTGAAAAGTATGCTTCAATCTGCAATATTTAATGAAATGAAAAATTTATTTTAAAAGAATGGTTTTGAAATAAAAGAAATAAATGCAAACTATTTTGTTAAAATATATCTGAAATGGATGATATTTTGCAGTCCATGTAAGTAAATCCAGTGAGAGTAATGCTATAAATAGACTGGTCAGGGGTAACTTCAATATAAAAGGAATATATAAACATGCATTATATGTTACAGAAATAGGTACTAATTGGCAGAAAGGCAGATTGTCATTAATCATCTTTTTTCACAAAAAATAAAATATACTATGCAAATATATGTACCATGTTCATCTCTCTAAGAAATATGGTTCTAATGACTTGAGATTCTACTTCTAAAAATTATACAACATCCCAAAGTGCTTTATGGAGCATCTAATTAAAATATAGTGGTAATGGAGTGTTTATATGCAAGCGAACAAGACTGCCATTATGTAGCTCATACCCACATAGACTCAGGAAGAACTTGCAAGAGTGTCAATTAATTGGTCCTGGTAGTCAGAAAAGAAATAATGACTGGTAAACAAAAGCTATTTTAAAATGATAAGATGGAATAAAGTAGAAAGTACGTAATAAGTGGAAAGCAAGCTCAAGGAAAACATTTACACTTAGAGACACATTCATTGACTGAATTTATAAAGGGTTTTTAGATTTATATAGGACTCCACAATCTTTGTTTTTTTGGGGGGGGAGAAAAGCTAGGAGAAAAGGCAGAACCCCATTTCACTAAAAGGGAAGGAGCAGTCAGTAAACACATAGCTTTCGTATAGCCATAGCAAATCTAGGTGTTAATGGCACTTAGCTGCTCTTGATTGGTACTCTATGTAGTAGAGAGAACACTGGCTCTGGAGTTTGAATCCTGCCTCTGTTTTCTCAATTTCTTCATTTTTTAAGGTCATTTTCCTCCACTATAAAATGAGAAAATTGGTTTAGCATAGCAGTTCTTAGTGAGTGGATTTTTGAATCCATTGGGGTTTCACAACAATGGTCTAATGGGCTTATGCTAAAAATTGTTTAATAGCACCTTAAGCAGTAATTACCCAATTATGTTACAAATATTTTTTTCCTCAGTGAAAACATTCAGCCACATGTTTGAAGACATGTATTTGATTTAAAAAAATATGTTTACATTTTGTAGTTGTTATGAACTGAAATATACAAACTACTCAAGGTCGAAAATCTGATAACTATTTGATTCCATGACCTTCAGCTTTCCCAAATGAATGA
Organism: Trichosurus vulpecula; assembly: GCF_011100635.1. Classification (NCBI taxonomy): domain Eukaryota; kingdom Metazoa; phylum Chordata; class Mammalia; order Diprotodontia; family Phalangeridae; genus Trichosurus; species Trichosurus vulpecula. Next base: position 309,321,176 of record NC_050576.1, on the reverse strand, counting down.
ATAATGCTCAATGGGTTTGTCTTGTCTCTTTTTATACATTCTCTACTGCCTTTGGCTCATCCCACTCTCTACTAATCATCCCACTTCCCAGAATCCTTTATACATTTGTACCGTAGCAATTCAGCACCATCATGATCAACAAGTGATTAAATCAATCTGACCTCTTCTCACTGTGCCCCTGTTTTTAATGTTTCTCAACCCATCATCAAATTGTTTACAAACTTCCACCGGTACTCAACAATCAAGGCCAAGGGATGGTCAGACTCACGTATGTAATCTCATCTGTGTCCTGTGCGCAGCACATCAGAGTAGCTACTTCATTTCCCTGTTATCACCAAATCATAACTTATCTGCTGTGTAATCATGTGACCAAGATCTTAAAGACATTTGCATTCTTACAGAACATTTCAAGATGTTTTAAAACAGTGATTTCTAGGAGTGCACATCATAAGCTATCTTGAATTCATCACAGAATATCACATTCTGCAGAAAGAAACAAACTTTATTGTGCCTCTCCTTACAATATTTTTTTCTTATTTAAACTTATCTTTCACCTGTTACTATTCTTCTGACAGATTTTCAAAAGAAAAAAAAAATGATTTGCATCATCAGTCTGTTGTTTGATTTTCTGTTAGAATGTAGCCAGTGTGTCAGTGGGAGAGTAGAAAAGCTTGGGAAAATTTAGTTACCTCCAGAATCAAATACAGAGTACTCTGTTTGGCATTCAAAGCTATATCACCTTACAACCTTTCTAGTCTTCTTATACCTTACTCCACAAAAGGAACTCTTGGATTCAATGACATTGGCCTCCTAGCCATTCCACAAATAAAACTCCATTTCTCCACTCTGAGCATTGTCCCTAGCTGTCCTAGCTCTTTTTCATCTAATCCAACTATTTACCTCCTGTCTTCCTTTAAGTTCCAACTAAAATTTCGCCTTCTATAAGAATCCTTCCCCCTTTTAATTCCTGTCCCTTCACTCTCTTAATTATTTCCTATTTATCCTTTTTGTATGTTGCTTTGTATATATTTATTTCCAGGTTGTCTCCTCTATAGATTGGAAGCTCCTTGAAGGCAGATACTGCCTTTTGCCTCTTTTTGCATCCACAGTATTTTTAGTACAGAGCCTGCCACATAGTAAGCACTTGATACATCTTTTTCTGATTGATTTTAAAATGTGGGTAAAATGTTTAAAGCATAATTTCCCCCAACATCTAAATCCTGTCAGTGGTATTCAAGGAAATAAATGAGGAGATAATGGGAGCATAATAGATACTGCTGTACCTTCAAGAAGCAAAAGCAATTACAACTTCAGCTCCAGAGGGATAGATCATTCCCTTCATCCTGAGGGTCAAAGATATATGTTCATAGAATTAGAGTGACTGATAGATATTCATAATTGTAAGCCCTGATTCTGGAACCAACCTCTAAGTCAAAGCTGACCTAACCTGCTTATGAGTAGAGGATTCAAAATCACCTGGCATTTTTCTCATCCAGGTCCCTTTGTCTTTCCCAGTAGCTCTACTAGTCATTCAAAATCATTCAGAATTCTGGATAGAGCTGATTTTGGAGGGACTCAGCTATCCAAGTGAAGGACTTGGATTCCTCATTGTTCTGAGCCTCACTGTTCTCAGGCCAATACCCTGAGAGTCTAGTCTGATATTGTAATGAAATGAGACAACTATCAGGCATTCAACATTTAATAAAAGACTTACCTAGGCATTCCATGAGAAGAATGTTCAGCAAAGATATGCATCGAAGACACACAGGGTTGATTCAGTTGAACAAAGTCTTTTTGCTTCTAGTTGCTTATGGTGGCCTATCAGCCAAGCATTGGAAAGTGCAGCTTATGGTCCTTTCATACTCAGGTGATGATCAGGAAGTGATGCCAAGTGATGCCCGTGAGTTAAGTGCCTCTCAAGGATGCTTTCAATATCGTTTTTAAGGAAAAACTAGCCTAATTTGCTTAGGTGGAAAGATTTAGCATGTTGCTTCTTTTACACTTAAATATAGTTTCAAACAAAGAGGCACTGACAATTGCAGTGAGGTGGAGAGCACAAACTTGTTATGCTTTACTTTTTTGTATAAGGAAACATTCCATTTATAGCTTGTATACTATGCTTCAATATAATGTAGAGTCAGTTTAAGGTGAGTGTGGCTCATTTTTGTGGCATGAATTCCCTGAATCTAACTACCTTAGACTCCTTTTAATTGTACATACTGCTTTTCTTACAAAAACTTACAATAATACTTAATTTCTCCCCTGGTTTTTCATTTCTGATTCCACTTTTAGATTGGAATATTTCTATCCCTTCTTCAACAACAACAAAAAATTCCCATAACCTTGTTTTTTCAAAAAATATGTTAACATTTTATAGTGGTTGTAAACTGAAATATCTGAACTACTCAAGGTCAAAAATCCAATAAACACTTGGTTCCATGACCTTAACCTTTCCCAAATGAATGAATAATGCTTGGTGGGTTTGTCTTGCCCCTTTTCATTCATTCTCCACCGCCTTCTGCCTGCCCCACTGCCTAGCAATCATTCCACTTCCCAGAATCCCTTTACTTATATAATAGCTTACCAACTAGGATGATCAGTTATTGCTACAGAACTAGAGCAATTATTTTTTTTCAACATCATTCATTTCTTAGTGGTCAAGCATAGCATTTAAATACTCTAATAAGTGACCTTTGACTAAGTATAACCTGTAACCTATAAATCTATAAAATATGACACTGATAAAAATAATAATAGTTTGGCATTCAAAAACAAATTTTGAACAAATTTTCATTTTTTTTCTTTTAAGCCCTACACAATCCTGTATTTTTCCCCTCATCTATAAACTTATGGTTCTCTAGTAGTTCAATGTAACTGAATTCTTTCTGGTTTGACCCAGGTTTGTTATTGAAAATTTAATAGTCTGATTCGCATGATTCATTTTTTTTGGTACTTAATTGGGTGATCCTTGTGAAGAAATAACCAAATCATATTAATACCTGCAGTCTGTTAATATGAGAGACAATCAGTTGACCTCTGTAATGAAAAATGAAAAATCATTATATTTAAAAATGTAATTATACTTTTAAAGTAACTAGGGAAGAAGGCCTTATGTTTATTATTTGCCTATTGATAAAATCATTTAAAAGAGCACCATTAATAATCTCATCTCTATTTGTAATTGGAAATTATTCCATAATTGGAAACTATTCTCATTTTTAACATGTACACATGCTAGTATTCTCCATTAATTTGGTCTGCATTGAAAAGCAACCATAGCAGGTCAGACTTTCTAAAATTCTCTTATTTCATTTGCATGCACTCATCCACCCACATGCTATTAAGACCTTTAGTTATTTGTTCTTCTCAATATCATATCAATCATTGGGCGTTGCCACCCCCCAACCCCCATCACCAAAAGTAAATTGTGACTTTTAAATTAAGGCAATTTTTCTATCTTTACTTAGCTAAATGCTAATTTAAAGGAAGTCTCACTTTTTTTCTGGAGTGTTTTAAAAAGCAGACTTCCTTCCCAGAGGCAGAAGAAAGAACCAGATGTCTTGCCAACCTATTTTCCAGCCTTAGGATTCTAACATAACAATTATTTGTAGGAAGAATTAATAGAGATGAAAATATTTATACTATGAATAATAAAAATAAGTAGAAGAAAATATTAACAAATGGAAAATTGAACATACAGGGGAATATATAAGAGAGTCAACAACATAAGCAATAAGGAAAAGAAGCATATTCTATACAAAATAGCAAAGCAATCACAGATGAAATGTCTAATAGCTAAAATGTCTTTGGCCAAGCATAGTTACCAGCATGCTGGATTTGGAAGTTAAATTTGTCTTCTGGAGATTGGAAATTAAGTAACTTGTGATAGAATCTCCTAAAAAGGCTATTGGGGTGGGGTTTTTTTGTTTGTTTTACTTGTTGAAAAATGTGTGCTCCCTCTTTGGATGTTCATTGAAATTGAAAGCTATAAACATTAAGAGCCTTTCAGATGTGATTTTCATGCTCCTTATGACCAGTGTATGCGCGGTAATGGCAGATTGGGAATAAGCCTCACTTCCACAAGCCAAGTATAAAGACAAGTGCAGGTCCCCAAAACAAAGCTTTTGGAACTCAACCAGTCGGCATCTAGGAATTTCTCCTTGAATATAAATTCTGAAGAATCATAGAAGAAAAAGCAAAATGCAAGCAATAAAGCTGGGTAGACAGAGTGCTTAAATAGAATCAGCATGAAAGGTGCAAAACACAAGAATAATTTATTTATGGACTTTAGATCCAAAAAGCAATGTGAATTAATATTAAGGTTATTCTTCTGGTGTTCTAATATCATATTTCTTGTGTTTCCTTGATTTTATCACCAATTTTCAGGTGTTGAGAATGTAAAATAATTCACAATTTATGTTTCTTCTGAAGATCCTCACTCCAGGTAGGTAGTCCCTGGAATATAAAACATTGGTCTATAATTATTTTAATAAGGCACCAGGTAAGAACGATTTCATTACAGTATTTTGAAAAATACCCTTATAGAGTAATGTGTGCAAATTGTTTTACTCCTTAACTTAGTGTTATAGTTTGTTCAAGTATTATCCACATTTTATGGATAAGGAAACTGAAGCTCAGAGCAGTTAAGAGATTTGCCCATAATTCATGCAATTAACAAGAAATAAAGCTGTTTCAAATGTATTTTTGTATTAAATTAATTAACTAATTATATTTTTTTTAGTTTACAACTCTCAGTTCCACAAGTTTTTGAGTTCCAAATTTTCTCCCATTCTTTCTCCTCTCCTCTCTCCACCAAGATGGCATGCAATCCAATATAGGTTCTACATATACCTTTACATGAAACTTATTTTCCCAATAATCAAGCTGTAAAGAAGAATTATAACCAATGAAATGAACCATGAGAAAGTTGTAACCATATCGCAAATTAAATTAAATTTAAAAAAAGGGGAAATAGTTTGCTTCAATCTGCATTCAGATTTTGTAATTCTTTCTCTGGATGTGAATAGCCTTTTCCATCAATTCTTTTTTCTTGATACCAAGTCTATTGCTCAATCCAATATATCATTGATGAAATGCTTAGCTTGACTTGATGTTTAATTTTAATATATGTGCGATTCAGTGGTGTGGTTGTTTCCTCCACAATTCCTCCACTTATCTTTTTAATTCACCTATCGTCCAAAATTCTGGGAGTGATTCTCTCTATATTTGTCTGAACTTGTCTCCAGACAAGAAATATTCTTTTTACCAAGCCTGTGTTTAAACCCTTTTCAACTTTATACAAATTAAAATAGCTTATACTCCAAAGGCAAATCTTTCAAGAACCATAGATATCCTCTAAAATAAAAATGGCTTTGGAATAGAACTCAAGAGACCTTAACAATAACAGAAAATCTTAAACAGAGACCTTAAACAATAGGTAGGCAAAATAACTTTTTTTGAAGGGCAATCACATGAGAAAATGCCATATTTAGCTTGTTTGAAGTTAAGCTTCCCTTTTTCTCCCCAAGTGGGATAATGCATAATTTTAGAGAGCTTACTTGGAACAGCGGATGGAGAGGACCTAGATTCATGCTCTACCTCTTATATTTTCTAGTTTTGTGACCTTAGGTAAATTATTTAACCTGTAAGTGAGCACATAGGCTTGGAAAACTATAAGTTACAGAAAAGCTGCCTATCTTTATTGAAACTTCATTGAGAGATCCCAAAATGAATGAAATCACATGCATGTTTAAGCATACCCTTTATTAATTATCCTTTTCTAAATATAGCATTTTATATATTTATCAAGTTTATATAGTCAGTATCATCTTTTCATCTCACAAAATTTTAATGGTTAAAAATTGTTTCCTTTAATGCACATTTTACAATATTAATCTGACATTAAATTACAAGAGCTATTCTGAAAGTGTGATTTGAGAAACCTTTGGGGTCCCTGAGATTTTTCTGGAAGTCCTCAAGTTAAAACTATTTTTATAATTGTTATAGTCGTTTGGTCATTACAGTCTTGTCTGACTCTTCATGACTCCATTTGGAGTTTTCTTGGCAAAGATACTAGAGTGGCATGCCATTTCCTTCTCCCTCTCATTTACAGATGAAGAAACTGAGGCAAACAGGGTGAAGTGATTTGACAACTAGCAAGGGTCTAAGATAAGATTTCTGCTCAGGCAAATGAGTCTTCCTGACTTCAGGCCAGGCACTACCCACTGTGTTACCTAGCTGCCCTTTCATAATAGTGCCAAGATGTTTTAACTTCTGATGTTGTAAAAATAAATATATATAACTCATATTGACAAAAGCTCTTTGAGGGATCCTCATTAATTTTTATAGATATAAAGGGGTCCTAAAACAAAAAGTTTTAGAACTTTTTACCTACAATTTTAATCCATTTATAGAAAAGACCCAACTGACTCCACTGTCATGAGATTAGTGGCTACCATATTAACACAACATAATTAGTGTCAACATGAGAAATGTTAGCAAATTTGTTAATTATGAATCCTGTGTAAGATTCATTCCTTATGATAAGCATTAGTTTTTTTAATTAGGATCTGGTCTTAACACAAAAGTTCAATGATCACATGAATGCATTTGATGAGCTGGTATTTTGGTCAGAAATTCAAGACTTGTGAAATTCATGAAAAGCTAGGGGCTTTCCTTTAAGAAAAGCCTGCCTACAAACAAGTTAGCACCTCCTAACTAAATGGAAAACTTAGTTTTGGAAAAAGAAGAGTAAGCATAAGTAAAATTTAAGATTTGCTAGATTTTCCTAATATGGAATTTAGAATAATTATCGTTTGAGTTCTTTTTGAGACATAAGAAGAAAAATGAGTATATATAGATGTTTGCATGTGTGTATATATGTACATATGCATATATATCCTCTATGTCATAGCTAAGAAAACTAATAAGGAAATTGACTAAACATATGTTTGTGGAATATATTCATCATATATATGAGCATCATATGTGAGCATGTGTCTATATGTACATACACATAAGCAAATATATGTTAAAGATTATTAAATGAACTAGATTGTTTGTGTGTAGATAGATAGATAATACTTGGAACATTATTGACATATTGTTTCTGTTTCTATGTGTTAGTGTTAAGAAACAAGTTAGGTATTTTTTGGTTTTGTTTTTGTTTTCTGTTTTTTGGAGAGGTCCTTTAATCTTGTGAGTCATCTTCCAACTTTGAAGGAAACTACAATGTTTTCCATCAAAGGCAGGCACATTTACATTCATAGCAGTTGTGAGGGTTGTTGTTTTTATTTTTTTTTCTTTTGAATGTGTGTGCACGTGTGTGTGCATGCACATGGCCTTATGCCTGAACCTCCTATTATTCTTTTTTGAGGAGAATGCAATAATATGTCTTAAGACAAGGGACAAAGTTAATAAAAGACTGTCCTTTCCTTTGCCTAAGACCCTGCTTTAAAAATGATCTATTTTCCCTGAACACCATATATTAATTGGATGGCTTTAGATCCCACCACAGACAGCACCAGACTGTGAATGTGCACAATATAATTTGTCTTGATATGATGAGCACGGATATTAAAAAGTGAATTGCCTCTTCCATGATAAAAAAGAAAAGGAGATCACATAATGATCCTACAACAAAGTTCCTTAGTAAGTAAATTAAAGCAGTTTCATTGAAACAATTTCTTTGAGTAATTCTAGTTTTCAGGTAAATGTATATATGTTTAATTATAGAAACATGTAGTTATCTGACAAATACTGTATAACTATTCATTGCTTCTATTTTGAAAACATTTTCCTTGGTTAGTAATAGTATTTGTTTATTATGTAGGATACTATGTACTTAACATATACTTATATAATGAATTAAAATAATTTTCAGCTTATTGCCAGTTCAAATAACTTAAATGGAGTAGGGTAAGGGCAGAATGAGGTATTTTTAATCATTACTTTTTTCCACATCTAGACTAGAAGAGACCTCTGAGCTCATTTGCCTCTTCATTTTACAGATGAGGAAATGAGACTCAGACCAATCAAATGACTTTTCCAAGGCCAATTAAGTAGAAAGGTAAAATCCCAGAATCTAACTTGGGTCCACCCCATTTTTATAAGTTCAGCACTAGATTCAATGCATCATACTTCTTCTCTCCATATCATGCCAGACAAACATGTTTTTCTTAAATCTTCTTCCAGCATTCTCTAACATAGCTATTACTATAAACTAATATTAGGTATAAGGTCTTAAAGGGAAGCTAGGTTGTACGTTAGGTTGCTAGGCCTAGAGTCAGGAAGACCTCTCTTCCTGAGTTCAAATCTGGCCTCAGACACTATTTTTAACGCTAAGCAATTCACTTAATGCTGTTTGCCTCAGTTCCCTCATCTGTAAAATGAGCTGAAGAAGGAGATGGCAAACCACTCCAGTATCTTTGCCAGGAAAACCTCAACTGGGGTCATGAAAGTTGGATGTGACTGCAGCAAGTGAAAAACAACATCAGGTCTTAAATCTTGTGAAAGCACATTCAATATCAATCTATAATGACCCAGAAAAAGAGTTTAAAAACTGATTAATGGACTAGATCTCGCCTAACAACTAAACCATATCCTGATTGCAAAAGATTATTTTAATCTATAAAATAGCTACATCAAATGTCAGAGCATTGAATTGGAGGTGCCCATTCTGGTTTGCAATAATGCCAAGCTTTCAATACTTATTCTATATTATCCTCACATGGCTCTTAGAACAGTGCATGTAATCAGTCTAGCTCAGGGGTGGGGAATTTGTGGCCTCCAGATCACGTGTGGCCATCTAGGTTCTCAAGTGCGGCCCTTTGACTGAATCCAAACTTCACAGAACAAATCCTTCAATAAAAGGATCTGTTTTAGAAAACCTGGACTTAGTCAAAAGGCTACATCCAAGGACCTAGAAGGCCACATGTGGCCTCGAGGTGACAGGTTCTCCACTAACTGCACAGGAAAATAGGAACAATACTAAAAAAAAATACTAAATAATAATACTAAATACTACAAAAAATAACTAAACTGTTCAAAACCAGCACTCCTACTTCTGAGCACATACCTCAAAGAGGTCAATGACATAAAGAAAAGACCAATATATAACAATACATAACATAAGTATATTATATAAATATTATATATATATAATATATAACAAAGAAAAGACCAATATGTAACAATATATAACATAAATACATTATATAAATATTATATACATAATATATAACACAGAAAAGACCAATATATAACAATATATAACATAAATATATCATATAAATATTATATATATATATTAAGTAACAAAGAAAAGACCAACATATAACAAACTATTCATATATTCATAGCAGCTCTCTTTGTAATAGCAAAAACACCACCACCACCAACAACCAAAAAACCAAAACAAAACAAGAAACAAAGTTTGGGAATGACTGAAAAAATTGTAATATATTAATATAATAGAATATTATTGTGAAATAGGAAAGTACAAATGTAAGGAATACAGAGACATATGAAAAGATTTCTAATGAAGTGATGTAAATTTCAGGAAACAGAACCATGAGAAAAAATGTGTGCAGTGACTAAAACAATGTAAATAATAACATTAAAAGATAACTTATTCTAATCAATACAAAGAAAAAAATAAACCAAAAACCCTCAGTCCTGGATAATTGAAATGGAACGTACTTTCCTACTTTCCATAACAAAGTGGGGACTATTGAGGTAGAATAGGGTATACACTGTCAGGGTCTCTGTGAAGGTTGAATATGCTTATATGTTTTTCCTTGTTATGAGAAAGGGTGAATGTAAGATAGGGGTCACAGAGAAATGAATCTGATATGACAGAGCACATTAGTTATTGTATATGCTAATATAGTATATTATGTATAATTTATAATATATAGTATATGCAATGTATTAAAATATATGTATATAATCAGTTATGTAGCATATATATGCATATATGTGTGTACATATGTGCAAATATAATATACATGCATATATATATATATATTAAACTAATAGGGTGGTTAATAGAAGAAAGTGGAAGGGAAGTCTCAGTGAATTTTTTCAGGGTCCTAAGTATTACTCAACTAGCCTGAAAGGCTTAACTTAGTTTGCAAATTAGTAAGCTATCTAATTCCTATAACTATCCTTTTGTTGGTTTGTTTGGTTGGTTGGTTTTTTGGCAGGGCAATTGGGGTTAAGTGACTTGCCCAAGGTCACGCAGCTAGTATGTGTCAAGTGTCTGAGGCCACATTTGAACTCAGGTCCTCCTGACTCCAGGGCTGGTGATCTACTCACTGCACCACCTAGCTGCCCCTCCTATAACTGTTCTTAAAGAATCTAGAAGAGGAAAAAAAAAAAAAAAGGACACGGCCATACTTTAGAGATCAAATATATATCTTTTAGTACCAAATGATGTGGGTTAGCAGGGGGCAGAGAAGACCTGGATATTGGAAGCTATGAAATTGAATAGGTCCTGCATTTAGATGAGTGAGGTATAGGAATGAATGAATTTAATTCAATTCCACAAATAATTTAAATACTTACAGTATTCAAGACACACCTAGGTGCTGGAAATGCAAAGACAAGAATGAAATAGACCCTAATCTTGGGCCTCTTTGATAGGCAGAACCCTATCCTAGTCACTAGAGGAGATGTAAAATTTAAATAAGATATATTCTTGATGTTATGGTTAATTATGATTATGATTGTTATGACAAATTATGTTTATAATTAAATTAGAAAATAACTGTAATAAAAAAAAGATAGTTGCATAGGTACATAGGTATAAGCCAACACAAAATTCAAAGGAGGGATAATTATCTATAAGTTAATAAGATTATGGGAGGCTTCTTGGAGGAAGTGGTGTTTGAGTTGTGGGTTAAAAAACACACAGGTTTTCATCAGTCATAGGGGACAGAGATGGCATTCCAGGCATAGGGAACAGTTTGAATAAAAACACAAAGACTAGAGATTTATGTCATGTTTGAAATTGAACATTTCTGTTTGGCTAGATTAAATGAATAGAGTCCTGGTCCTGGAATCAGGAAAATCTGAGTTCAAATCTGCTTTAGACACTGGCTTTGTGACTCTAGACATGTAACAACCTCTGTTTGCCTCAACTTCCTCAACTGAAAAATGAGGATAGTTACAGTGTCTGCCTGTCTGGATTGTTGTATGAAATGAGATAATATTTTAAAGCACTTAGTACTGTGCCTAGAACATGATAGGTTCTATATAAATGAGTATTCCCTTCCCCCTTCCCTTAAACAGAAAGGAATGGTATAAGATAACACTGAAAGTAAACCTGAAGACAGATTGTAGATGTCATTGAATTATTGGCAAAGGAATTGGAATTTTACTTTCTAGGAAAAGGAAATTACTGAAGATTTTATAGGCAAAGGAGCAACCTGACAAGATCCAAATATGAGGAACATAAGTTTAGCAGTGGTGCTAAGAATGATGTAGGTAGGATTGAGAGTGAATATAGGAATAACACTTAAGTAGCTAGCCCAATAGTTCTGGCAGATGGTAATAAAGGCTTTAATTTGAATGGTGGCAATAGGTGTAGAGAGGAAGGGACAGATGTTAGAGATATTTCAGAGTCTGAGTGGGCAAGTTCTAGCAAAGACTAGATATAGGAAGTAAAGAAGAAGAAGAAAGAGTGATAAGTCAAATGATTTAGGCCTGAAATAGGTCTAAATAAGGCCTTAGAGGCCTTCAAGTCCAATGCGCTCATTTTACCAATGAGGATTTCGAAGGATGTAGAACTAAGTGGCTTGCTTAGGCTTACATAGCTACCATGTGTCTGTGGTAAAAATTGGACCAGCTCTTCCTGACTTCCAGTCCATTTTGAGGCCTGTATTCTTCTGCCAACCCTGTAATATGGAGGCTGGGAGATTAGACGAATAGTAACAGAATATAAACTCTTTCAGAGGAATGACTAGTTTTTATCTCCCTCTTTTCCTCACTATCTAGTGTAATGTACTGCTCACAGAAGGTGTATAATAAATGTTTGCCAAGACTTCTGCTTAAGATTCTAAAATAAGGTCCTAGCCAATTCCAGTTCCCCTGAAAAATACCCCAGAAAAACCATCAAGAAACATTAAGAAAACTCAAGGGAAAATCTGTAAGCCCCTTCATCCAGCTGAAGAGAGCACAAGATGAGGACTAGAAACCTACAATTGCTCTGAGTACCAAGAACAGAGCATTAAACCACTGGGATCTCAGTCCTATACTGTGTGAGCCCAGCAAGGTGACAGAGGCACTCCCCTACTGTTCATTGTGCAAAAAGACAGAGCCTGGCACCGTATGCCCAGCTCAGGGAGTTCCAAAAGGCCTGAACCCTCTCCTCTTGTCAAAGTCATAGCAGGAATCAGGGTCTGTTTCCTGTGGGTGATTGCCAAGGGAGGGAAAGGGCTCAGCACCAGTGCAGTCTCTAAGTGGGAGGAGGGAGGGGTTATTGTCTCTAGCACACTTGAAACCTGCCTGATTTTCAATATCTAGTTGGGGTCTGTCAGGATATTTGAAGCAAATGGAGCCAGTTCCCAGGTGGAAACAAAGTAAGAAGGTGACACGGTGGGTCTAAACCATTTCCCACATTAGGACATCAGTAGATGAAACACAACCCAGAGCTTATGGCAGAGGTTGGGTCATGGTCCCACTTATTTAATCCAAAACTGTGATGGGACAATAGCAATGTGTTCTATACTGCAGACTGGACAAAAGCACAGAGGCCTTTCCCTAAATTATCTAAGAGTTCAGATGGAGGTGGAGCCTGATCTTGGCACAAAGCCACAGTCCAGGAACTCAAGCTGGAGACAAAAGTTAACAGAAGAAATCTATAAAAACAATGAATAAATAGTATGAGTCAAAAGAAGCTCAAGTTTAATTTAACTCAAGTAAAGACTCAGAAAAAAGAATGTCTTGACTCAGCTACAATGACTCAAAAAGTAGATGGATAAAATTAAACAAGAATTTTTTTAAAAATTAAATTAGAGCTCTTGAGGGAGAAAAAAATGGGAGAATACATAACTCAGAAGAAAAAGTAGAGATTTCCAAATAAGAAGGTACTATGAAATTCATAAAGAAGACAAGTTCTCCCACATAAATCTCAGCAAATATGTAATAAATACCCAAGAAAGACTGGAGAACACCAAAAAGCAACAGAAATAAGTTATCTGATCCAATCCAGAATTACATTAAAAGAAATATGCATATTTCTCAGCTGAGTATGGTATATTTTCAAAAACTGACCATGTGTTTGGCATAAAATCATCATAAATAAATTTAGAAAGGCAGGAAAGTTAAATGTCTTTTTTCCAGAATGAAATAAAAGTTATGACCAATAATAAGCCTCTGAAAAAAGAAATAATTTTAAAAGTTTCTTTAAAATTTGTTTTATTTTTAAATTATGGAATAAAACAAGCATATTGATAACACAGTATAATAAAAATGATTGCTCATGAAATTGCAAATCTATTATGTATAATTTGCTATTCTTTTAAAATATATAATAAAATTATCATGTACATTTATTTTTTCCATATATAGGGAATATATATATTTATGTACATATATTCTATATGTATGTCTAGAAAATTATTCTGTACAGAATATGTTTGTATAAACTTTTGTTTATCAGTTCTTTTTCTGGATGTAGATAGCATGTTTCTTTATATGTCCTTTATTGTTACTTTGGATATTTATAATAGTAATAAGAATTAAAACTAATTGGAGACTAAATAACCTAATCCTAAAGAATTGGTGGGTCAAAAATACACCATAGGAACAATAGATCATTTCATGAAATAAAATAACAGCAATGAGTCAACATATGAAAACATTGGAGATTCAGCCATAGTAGTTCTTAGGAGAAAATATTGATCTTTAAACACTTTCATCAATTAAAGGAAGAAAGAATTTAAAAAAATGTACAAGGTATTTTACTAAAAAAATAGAATTTGATTTTATTAAAAAAGAGAAATCAAAGACAAGATAAGCAAAGCTGAAAATAAACAATATTGAAATGATGAAACTAGGAATTGGTCTTCACTCTAGATAGATAGATCTTCTTTAATGTTATTTCCTCTGATAAAGCCATATCCATTTCTGAACCATTTAAGAGTGCCAAGTACTTTCTTTTCCTGTTTTTCAGTTGATGTGGCTGCTGAAGAGGTAAAGTTATAGTACCTTCAGAAGCAGTTGGCAGGTTTCATCTCCACAAGGCTGATTCCTTGAATGATGGATGTGAGTGCTAGACTAGAGTCAGAGACAGCAGTCTGGCAACATTGCTAGTCCTGCTATTCTTAGACTCCACATAAGAAGACAGTCCTTGGACTATCTTCATTGGGGTGTTGGGGAGATGATGGTCTAAGTAGTAATGATTTGATATACTTGTAACAGGACTACCTTACTGCTTCAGTTAAGGTGGCCTATATATCTTGTTGGAGGCAATTGGTCTGCAAATGGTGAAGATAAATAACTGTCCCTAAAAGGAGTTGCTCCCTTAGGTGATGGCCAAGAATACGACCAGTGGTCTGGGAAGCACTGATAGTCCTGGGCTATCTCCAAAAGAGTGTTATCAATTAAGGGGCCATCGCCAGTAATTCTGACATGTCTTGCCACTGCACTCTGAAGACTTGGGAGGAGAGAGTAAGACATGACTTTGCACAGTTCTCTCTCATTTAAATCCAGTTCACTTGCAAGTCAAGACACCACCATCCTGATGTCATTGGTCGTCTTTGATGAACTACAATCTGTGAGTAATAATAATTGCCTCCTGGTTTGAATTTGGCAATGCTGTTATTTCTTCTTCTCTTCCTCCTTCTCTTCCTCCTGCTCTTTCTTCTCCTTCTCCTCCTACTTCTTCTCCTTCTCCTTTTTCTCCTTCTCCCTCTTCTGTCTTTTTGTCCTTGTACAGAGCCATACTCTTATGTGTGGGTGCTCTGACCAAAAGAATAAGATTTTTGATCACTTACACTTCTCAAGGTATCTCAGGATTTGGGGAGTAATTTTTTTTCTTCCCTATTTGTTAATTCTATCATTTTTTTTTCAAAAAGTGGGGACAATTAACTCTTTTGTCTCATGTAATTTCATTTATGATTTCTTGAACTATAGGTCTGAAAAAAACAGGCTTTGAAAAAGCGCATTGTGATTCAAATGGAGCTACCTGACTATGCCTTTAAACCCAAATCACTCTGGCTTTCACTGATTGGCCGATAATAGGACACAGTCCAAGCCTCACTTACTCATTGTTTTGGTTTATGGCTCAGAGTGAGTTCAAATAGCAATTGTTTTCTGTTCTGGCCAGAAACTCTGAGGGTCTTCTCCCCCCAGATTGATTCTTTTGGGAAGGCAAACTAGACCATCTTTTGTCTCAGTTTTACCTAGCCTTTAATCATCGAATGGACATTGCCTCAGACAAACTGAGAACTGAAAAAGGTCTCCCACTGAATCCTGGGCCATTGCCAATTGTCTTGTCACTGATTTCGATGACTCTGGAGGAGTGACCCTGATAACTTTGCACAGCTCTGCCTCATTTAAATCCAATTCACTTGCAAGTCAAGACCTCACCCTTGTGAGGTCATTGGTCCTCAACAGCAATAATAATTGTAAACTGAAAAAGAAGAAAACACCTCTAAGGCTCCACCTCCCATAAGCTCAGATTGGCAAAGATGACACAAAAAGAAAGTGACAATTACTGGAGGATCTATGGTAGGACGAGTACACAGATCAATTGTTAGAAGTATGAATTGGTCCAAGCATTCTGGAAAAAAATATGGAACCATATCCCAAATTCCCTAAACCATGCATTGACTCAGCGATAGCATTACTAGGCTTATACCCCAAAGAGAGAAAAGAAATAAAGAAAAGAGCAACGCATGCAAAATATTTATAGCAGCATGTTTTGTCATAGCAGATAACTGGAAACATTGGGAGCCCATTGGGGAATAGCAAAACAAATTATGGTATATTCTGGTGGGAGCAATATCCTAAACTCCAATCTCATGTAAGTTAGTCTAGTTTTTTCTTAAAATGTTTAAACTCAATCATGCCCAAGACTCCTTTGGATAAGACGACTGAAGTCTCAGGCAGTTGACATCACTTACTAAGCACGTGAGTACAAAATAGTCACGAGGAGCTACACTCTAATGTTTGGCTGATGAACTGGTTTGGATTTGTGGTGATATTTGATAAAGGAGTTTCTTTTAGTTGAACCAGCTCAAGGTATTTTCAATGCATATTCTAGCTAAAAGCTAAGAAAATCTTCTTTTGTTAACTGTTGAATAACCTATAAGTGTCTCATTTCATTCTAATATTGAATGTAAAGTATCAGGAGACTTGCTTGAATCAGGCCCGGCTCAGAATAATTGACATATTTGTGAAGGATTAGAGGAGAATGATCTCATTGAAGACAGGAAGAGAAATTCAGAGGACAGTGAGACTAGATAGGCTTCTTAGCTACTGATGATGCTTTTGGTGACGTTTCAGAGAAGGTGGATGCTTCCTTCACCTCCAGGAGATCAGAGAGCAAATTGTGGTCACTCGGTAAGGACATACAGAAACGAATTTGCTCGTGCCATTAAGAGCTGCACCTGGAAGATAAATGAAGTGTATTGTCTTTGGGCTTTCCAGCCTAATAATTAAAGCCCCCTCCCACTCCCGCTAGGGGGATTTCCTCAGAACTCAGTTTACTTTCAAAGCATCTAGGACATATTCAAAGTGATTCTTTGCATTTTCCTCCCCATTCCCTCTCCTAAAAAATGGACAGAGGCAGATGAATGAGATGTGCTCGCTCTGTCCTTGATGGGATTCTTTTGTATTGGTGATGGTCATCAGTCAGATTAGAATGTATATGAATGTCATGGAATACTATTTAACTTTTGTTGTTGTTCAGTAGTTTCAGTGATGTCTGATTCTTTGTGACCCCAATTGGGATTTTTTTTGGCAAAAATATTGGAGTGGTTTTGCCATTTTCTTCCCCAGCTCATTTTACAGATGAGGAAACTAAGACAAACAGGGTTAAGTGATTTGTCCACCATCACATAGCTAGTAAATATCTGAGTCCAGATTTGAATTCACAAAGATGAGTCTTCCTGACTTCAGCCCCAGAACTCTATCCACTGTGCCATCTAACTGCCCCCTTTTAACCTTAAGGAATGATGAAGAGAACAGATTGAGAGAAACCTGGGAAGACTTGTATGAGTCAGTGCAGAATCAAGCGAGCATAACCAATAAAACCAATAAAACAATGACTATAAGGACTACAATACTGTAAAGAAAAACAAATCTAAGTCTTAAAATCTATGATCAATGGAATAACCAATTATCAGTGCAAATGATCGATGATAAATCATGTTTATTACCTCTTTACAGAGAGAATGTACCATATTTTCAGGCAGATTTAATATGTGGGTTTGTTTTGCATTAATATATTTATTTGTTGGGCACTAGGTGGCTCAGTGGATAGAGCACTGGGCTTGGAATTAGAAGACTCATCTTCATGAATTAAATCTGTGTGACCCCGGACAAGTCATTTAATCTTGTTTGCCTCAGTTTCCTCGTCTGTAAAAAGAGCTGGAGGAGGAATTGGCAAACCGCTCCAGTATCTTTGCCAGGAAAACCTCAAAAATGAGGTCATAAAGAGTCTGAAATTATTCAACAACTTATTTGTTACAAAAGAAGGCTTTTATTTATTTATTTTCTATTTTGGATGGGAGAGCTGGGACGTGGAGAAGAGTAGTAATAATGATGCTAAAAGAAAAGAATAAAAGCATCAATAAAACCACTTAAAGTAAGAGGAGAGTGTGTAGAAGGAAATTCAGACATAACAAGGAAGGTTAATCTATCAGGACCAGTCAGAGTGGCTGGAAAAAGCAAGAAAGGGAGAATGAGGAGCAGAGGACAGGGTCTGAAAAGAAGGGAGAGGAGAGGAGGGACAGAAGAAAAGAGGAAGGGAGAAGAGCTGATTCAAGGATTAGTTTTTTGTTTTTCTTCCTGGGCCATTAAGAATAAGGGTTTTGTTTTGTCTTGTTTTAATGTGATTTTCGCCCTTATGCGGACTATAGGATACATTGTCACAAAGTATACCATATTTAACAAAGGATCTTATGATCTAGTTCTTAGAGCTAAAAGGAACCATACTATCCAATTCTCCTCATGCCATTCTTCAGATTCATTTAATTCAATAAACTTTATTAAGTGTGTGCCATACTAAGTTCTGGGGATACAGAGACAAAGATGACCAGTCCCTACCCTGAAGCGCTTTACATTTCGTTCGGGTGAGCAAACATGGACCAGAAAGTTGTAATAAGTTGTCCAAGGTCACAACAGTGGTAACTCTGGCTCTAGAAATGTATTTCAATATAAATAAAATAGAATTCCCTTCCTCGGTAGGTATTAGAATACATCACAACCCCTTATTTGGGTACAGCAATTTTCATAGGACACAGACATAAGTTCACAGTTTATAACCAAAGGTCCTCTTCACAGCACCACGGTGTTAAATGGTCAGAAGTGATCATCAGGAAAGGGGGGTTTGAATGTCTGGTCCGCTTAAGGCAACCTCGGGACTTACATTCTGTTTCCCTATTAGGAGGGAGAGACACCTGCTCTAAAAATCTCTCCCCACCTTCCTACCCCCTTCCTACATATATGTGCATGCACACACATAAGCATTATGCACACAAGGCACTTGTACTGTGTACGTAGCTTTGTTATTTTACCATTTTAGGTTTTTCCATGATGGTGCAGATGTGAATTCCAAATCCAGAGTCTCTTTCCTTGGACCTCCCTCCCTCTTCCTCTGAAGCTTTAGGGTTCGCTGATTCAAGTGAGGAAATGTGCCCAAGCAACTCCTGGGGGACCCTCCAAATCCTTCTGAAGGCTGCTTACCCAGATCCAGCAACAAGGAATGAGTCTTCCTTAGCCAGCCTAACTCTGCTTACACATTTCAGTTCTGAACCCCAATCTTCCTCCCTGCCCAGCATTCCCCCAGGGATTTGAGCAAGCCTTGTTAACAGTTTCATCTAACAGGCTCAGCAGGTTCGACATTTGATTATCTCTCCCTCAGGTTCTCTATCGAGTCTTTTTCCTTCATTACTCACTGACAGGAACAGTGCACACAGGTTCTGGGTGGGGGCTGCTTCCTGCCCTGAACGTGGGGAAAATACAGGATTGACAATCTGGATGTATCCAGTATTCAAGGAATTTAATTGTATTATTGAAATTCTGGGTTGTGCCCCTGAGACATTGATCCTGTTTTGTCAGTCTCAAATCCTGGGTGCACTGGCTGCTTGATGATATATGTTCATAGAATTCACAATGGAGGTAATGAGGAATCAAAGCAGGTGACAGTATAGCTAACTGACAGAAAACCGAGGAACTGATGCATCCAAATAAATCAATATGGACCAGCCTGATGGAACTAGGCTGGCAGGGCATGGGGCTGGCATGCCTCCTGAAATTCTAATTTAAAAACAGGCTTAGGACATTGAGTAGCAGCATTGTTGGGAGGCATAGATTGGGATGATGCCTTTGCCTTCCAAGGTCCACAGACTGCCTGTTTCACAAGCTTACCTCACCAGAAACTGGAAGCTTCTGCCTTAGCTGCCAAACAAAACAAAGAGGGTATTAAAGCAAAACTGTGAAATAAAAAAATATGAAATGTACATGTGGGCATAGAAGCGAAACATGTGAGAAGTGAATCTTTCTTGTGTTGCTAGTCTATTGGGGAATTCACGTATAGAGTCATAGGCTGAGAGGACAGGGAGTGTCTGTTCTGCTTTGCTTTTTGGTCTCAACTTCTAGGGGTAGTGGACAGAGACCTGGGATGGATAATCTGGCTTCAAGCACTACTTCTGACACACTGATTGTGTGAACCTGGATTAGTCATTTAACTTCTCAATACCTGAGATAACTTTCTTTACATTGTGGAGGAGCTCTTGGTATGTACTGATAGGGGGTGTTCCTTCACCTACATCAATGAAGTTCCAAGTCCTTTGTTTTGTGGATACTCAAACATTAAAGATAAAGGCATTATGTATATTAACGACCCATAAGAGAAGAGCACCTGTTGATCTTGCAGCTTTTCTTTGTTTGAAGCTTTATTTACATTCAGACCTGACTTGGAAAATTGTTTCCTCATCAGATTGAAGATATTAACAAATTTAAGGTACACCTTGAATGAATCCATAGTGGAGTTCTGCTTCACCTGGGGTGTCACAACTAGCATATAGCAAATAGAAATTACCCCTAGGTAAAATGGTGGCCAGGGCATGCTTGCTCCCAATAGTAACCCAATAGATTATGATCTTCTTCGGGGTTAACTTTTGCCTTTCTTTGTATCCGCAGCACTTAGCACAGTGTCTGGCACATAATAGGACTTTAATGAATATTTGTTGACCGACTCACAGACTCACTTCCTGGTGAGACCAAGGTCATAGCTTCCTCTGACCAGCCTTATCTGACTATCTGCCCCTCCCCTGAGGTATCTCTGGAGTCTGCTCCCCTACACCCCTTTCTTCAAGGGTGAGGGATAGGGCAATTACCCTCTGCTGGTGCAATGCTATCCTTGGTGGGACAGTCATCTTCTCTTTTGCCAATCCATCTCTTCTGCCCCCAACTAAATTTGCCTCAGATGCCTGTTCAGTTACCCACAGCTCTTGAATACGTGTTATGGCTTTACTCAGACAATCTATATTCTCAGGTCTTTCTCCAAAGCATCATATCCCTTCCCAAGGACTATGCAAGAAGACATGAGGAAAAGTTGTCTATTACCCAGACATGTGATTAAATCAGATTAATCATCCTAAAACAAGATACCGTAGTGAAAAGAATTCTATAATTAGAGACCACTGACCTGTGCCCAAATCCTGGTTCTACTACTCACTCATTTGTCTCTCACCTTTTTATGGCCTTGCTTTTCTTATCTGTACAATGAGGAAATAGGACTTGATATTCTCTGATGTTCTTTCCAGCTCAAAATCAAAAATCCTACGAACTTTTAGACAGTTTACTTCAGTGATGCACTCAACTGACAAAGAGTACCCCAATAACCTAGGTTTGCCATACAATTCAGAAACAGAGACTCTAGCACATCTGTATGATGAATATGAAAAGAACATGGCTTTGTTCCCATAGAAAACTAGTTTCTATTATCTGTAATTAATTTTTGCCTTGCTGAATTTTAAATTTAAATTTAAATTTTGTCATGTTTTCCCGAATTTCATTGTGGCTAAAAGGAAAATATACTCTAAGAAGCCTAAGAAAAAAGGGAACAAAAAAGTATCAAAATCCCCACATAGCTAGATTGTACCATGGCAATTAGGTTGTGCTAATAATAGACTATATATGGGAATTTGCATTTCAGGTAAATCCCTATCAGCTTGATAAATTATAATTTATCTTCCCTCCTCCAAAAAAAGGTAGATGATATATCCAGTTATATGGCCATACATACAACATGTTGTAGTAGCTTAATACAAATTAATGATTGAATTAGAAACTGATTTGATCTTCTTTCCTCACAAAAGAAAACAATGAATTCTCTTAATTAATGTCCTTTGTGCTTTTAGCATTCTCCACTTATTTTTGTCCATGAAGCTCCCAGTCAACTTTATCACTTTCTAATTCTCCAGCACTACTTGAAGGACATCTTGTGGACCTTGGGGAAACTACCCGGAAGATCACTGAATCCATGTTGCATTTATGCATGCACCAGCATGCATAAAGATTTTTCCAACTTCAGTTGATTACTTACTCTTAGATTAGCCATGATTCTGACTAATTGAAGGTACCAGTCTTCTGGGTAATCCAGGTTTTGCTGTAATAATTTTATATGAAGTACAAACATCATCAAAGAATTATAGCATAGGGTAATAGAAGGAACATTGGACTGGAAGCCAAGAAATTTGAGTTCTAATCCCATCTCTGCCAGCCATCAGCTTTGTGATTTTTCCCAAATCACTTAATCTTTCTGGGATCCAGCTTCCTTGTTTATCAATTACAAATTTAGCCAAGATAATTTCAAATCTACTTTCTAGCTCTGAAATTCTGAGACCCATTGAACAAAACGACATGAGAAAGAGAGCAAAGCGATTTTGACCTCCTATCTGCTCTAAATCTTTAAAATCTAACCTACAGTTAACCCATTGTCTGACAATTCAGGTTCTACTGAACCTAATATCTCAAATCCCAGCACTGATACCATGCAATTTGTTTTACCAAAATGAAAGTCTCATCATCCTTATGACTAGACATAGAGGCAAGGGATGTAACATGAACAGTTTTTCTCATGATTTTACTTTTTACTCTTAAGGATTTTAAAAAAAAATTCCTGGAATTATATCCTCTAATCATTGTTCAGAATGTGCCTGACTATAAAGAAATTATTATCCTATTGCATAAATTACCCTCATTCCAAAATGACATGATTAGAAGTTCTTAGCTCATCAGTGGTCTGTCACTTGATTCTCATTCATCCATCAAACTCATTGAAAGGGGAAAATGTCAATGAGAGAGGAACAGTGGTTTATTAAGCACTCCCTATTAGTAAGTGAATACTGAAATTGATTAATAATTGAGAAAAGAATTATGGCTCTTTTCTTTCAACCATAGTATAAAGAAATGATTAGGATAGTTAATAGCAACTGTTTGAAATAGTCAGGGTAATGAAGCAACTTAAATAAACTCCCAAATTCTCATGTTCCAAATGTAGAAAAATGGCAATGGAATAGATTATCACTACTTGTATCCAATATTATAAGGGAAT
Source organism: Trichosurus vulpecula (assembly GCF_011100635.1). Classification (NCBI taxonomy): domain Eukaryota; kingdom Metazoa; phylum Chordata; class Mammalia; order Diprotodontia; family Phalangeridae; genus Trichosurus; species Trichosurus vulpecula. Next base: position 309,298,384 of record NC_050576.1, on the reverse strand, counting down.
CCATTGATTGTACTGATCTCAGCCTAATAGAAAATAATTTTTCTGGCAGTATTATTATGAGTGGTAGTAATGAAAATAATGGTCTGTTGAATTTCCTTCTGGGGAGCTAACATCATTTATAAGCTTTTAAAAACAAGTTAAAAAACAACTATCTTGAAGTACCTTTCAGGCCTCATCTCTACAGATTTTTAAGAGAGTAAATGGTCTGTTCAATGTAATTTCTCTTATTGGCAAAGGTATATGGACTTCCAAATGTACTCTGGACTTTCCTGGCACTATCTCAGTGAAAGGTGGTACACTAAGATATCTTCATTGCTGAGTGGAGTAGGACAAAGATGAACAGCTATTAATGGAGGGATTTCTGGCAAATTGTTGCTTTCTAGTTTTGCTTCCCAGGTGATTTGTCCACAACTCTACAGATTTCCTTCATGGTTTTTAGTAGAACCCCTATGGTGATTTGCAGAGACCTAAGTGATGTTAGGGAAACTTATTACAGAATATGGGTGAAATTACCTGAAAGATCATTCGTAAAAATCCCTTCCTTCTTCTTCCACTAATCTATTTAAGAATTCATGGTTAGATTAATAGTTTGTTAGAGAAGGTGGGTGGACTCTTCCTTGCTATTAAATTTAGATTTGCAGCAGCCTTAAGTGTTAGACAGAGAACTAGACTTGCTCTCAGGATGACCTGCCTTCAAGTTATGTCTGTGACACATACAGACTGACTGAGAGTAAGCATAATGATGGGAGTTAAAAGCAATTTCCTAATCAAAGCTCAGCATTTGAGTTATTAGTTAAAATATATTATTAAAGAGTACAAGTAACACCAGAGGAGCTCAATTTTAAAAGTCAAACCTAAAGGCCTGAAGCCTACTCTAGAAAGTTGATTGAGTATAACTATCTATGATCTGAAATTAAAAAAAAAAAGTTAAAAAATTAAACTCTCAGACAATGGACCAAATGAACTGAAAGCCTCACAGTAAACAAACATCTGTAGATGCCATCGGAGAATAGCTCAGCAGAGTTGTCCACAGCAAGGAGTATGACAAAAGACCCTAGGTTAGCAGAGGATTCCAGCTCAATGGAGCATGAAATTTGTTGATGACATTTGCAGCTGGTGGAGCAGTGCATGTAGCACTGAATCTGGAGTCAGGAAGACCTGTGTTCAAATTCAGCCTCAGACATTTATTAGCTGTGGGAACCTGAACAATTCACTTAACGTCTGTCTGTCTCAGTTCCCTCATCCACAAAATGGGGATTATATTAGCACTTATATCCCAAGGGTGTTGTATAGATAAAATGACATAATATTTGTAAAGCATTTTGCAAACCTTAAAGCTTTATCTAACCTATAGCAAGTAATATCATCACCAGCAAACACCCACATGACCCCCATAGGAGAGTAAACAAAAGTGACAGTGACCCCAAAGGGCTTCAACAGGTATGCCACCTAAAATGTATGAGCTACCATGGGTTTGTGTGGTAATCTATGGGAGAATTTATCCCACAATACCTAGCACAATGTGGGCTCTTAATAAATTGTTATTGATTGACTATGTATATGGTGGGGAATCCATCTTGTCATTCATTTTACTATGATGTTGAATTAAGGGTCTTTTTTTAACTTATATGGTCTCTTACCATGGATAAAAGAAATACTTAAGAAATGGGGAAGATCTTCTGATCTATAGTTTTAAGTGATCTACAATGTGTCTAAAACATCAAGTAGCTTTTAAGCACTTCACATGTGAGAATGGTTCCTGGGTGCCATATCTAATTTTTTAAAGTGCATAGTACATTATGGAAGGCTTTAAGAAATGTTTATTGAAGTTGAATTTGAACTAAAAAAAATGAGCAATGCATCAATATTGCACCACAGAGCTCTTAGCAAACATATACTTAAACCACTCCTGACCTTCTTTATATTTTCAGTGATTTCAATCATTGTGTGTGTATGTTTTTTGGATAGCTAAAATTGATAGAATTAAGAGGCTGTCTTCAATAACATGTTAATCAGAAGTTAAGAAAATATTCTGTAGGCCCATAGACTATGTAATTATAGATTTAAAGGTCAAAGGATGTGAGAAATCATCTAGTCCAAATTCTTCATTTCGCAGATGAGGAAATTGAGGCACAGAAAAGTTAAATGGCTTGCCTAAAATAACATATAAAATAGATTGCAAAGGCAGGATTGGAATGCTTTTTTTCCAATTCCAAATCTAACTTTCTTTTCATTGTGCATTTACTTGTGATTAGGGTTGAGAAAAACTGTAATGTTCTTTTGGGAAACTCCCAGAAATACTTTTGGTATCAGTCATAACAGGAGATACCCAGAATAGAAACATGAAGAATAGTTTCACACTTATCACTAGCTGAGTTATGACCATGAACGGTAGTTCTTTAACACCCAAGCCCCTTACCTATTGGCAATTATCAGGCACAAGAGATCTTTGACCACTGTCTCTCAGAGACATCCGCTCAAGTAGGATAATTGGAAACAATTTCTATTTAGCTTTGATAGAAAATTCTTGCATGACTTTCACAAAAAAACTTCCCAATTGGAAATTATAACACTATACCAGATGTTGTGAAGATAAATTTACATGGATTTAATAAGTGATTTAGAGTTCTACAGATTGGAGGCAATTGCTGCTACTGTAGTGTTGAAAGCAGGAAGAATAAATCAGAACAATGATTGAGAGTCCAAGAAAGAAGAAATAATTGAGTGAGGAAGTAACACTATGTGGATAGGTTCCATAGACAAACATTAGATGCAAGGACAATCATAAGCAATATAAAAATGGCAGTTGTAGAAGAATATATGGTCAACAGTAAATGGGAATTTGTTAAAACTTAAGACTCTATTAACTCATTCTCTTCATTTTCTCTTATGCTAATTTAATATCCATTGAAGCCTAGAGAAGAAATGCAAGAAACTTGATGTTAATTAAAAATATGACTGACTGAAGAAGCAAAAGGGTTTATGCACTTGAAACCTTGGAAACGATGGGCAGTAGAAACTGTTTATTTCTTGCCCTCCCGCTTCCTGGGGTCCCCATGTTTTATCCCTAAGGTAGTTTAAAAGTTGACTTGAGAGGAGACTCGTATGAGAGTATAACCTATTTCTTACAAACCTGAATATCTAGATGCATTGAAACCCTGTACCCTAAAAATAAAAATAAAATCTGTCATTGGATGAGAAAGGAGTGTATTGGTGTATTCCCCTTCTCTGCACTCTTATTATATTCATCATAGGCATTACATCATTTAGTAGTTGATTATTAGACTGTTTTTCCTCCAGAACCTGGTATATAAAGTCTTGATTACTCTTGGTAAATAAAATATCCTTCTTTATGCATTTAACTCTCTTAGAATATATTGTTTCTTAGGTTCTCTTTATTAATGCTGATGGTTTTTAGCTCTGGTTTGATCAGAACAAAGTACTACATGAGATAATAGTAGGATTAAGGGGCCCATATGAATTCACTAGAAAACAAAAATGGAGGAAAAAGGGGAACAAAAGAAGAAATGGACTAGAACTTTATTGTGAGAGATTTTATTGCAAGGAAGAATAGACTCTGTAAACAGTAAAGGTCCATTAAGGTCTTACCATATTTCCTGTGAAGGTTATCCTGGATTTTCTAAGGAGATAATAGTGAAACATAAACCCTGATAGGTCCTACCAAGTTCAAAAGGCTTTAAGTATAGAGTTGGTTACTTTATGATTATTGTCCAAAGAATATTCTAGGAAAATTCACATAGGCCCACTAGTAGAACATTCCAATGTTCAGATTTTCCACCACAGCATCTTGTGAAGGCTATCTGTCTAGGAATGTAAGTTTTGTAGTTTGTACCACTGGAGGGAGATCTGAAAATTATGAATCCTCAAAATGTTGAAATCATTATATATTACTGAAATGCAACATAATAGTCGGTGTGGAAAGATCACTAGAGTGGAAATCAAAAAAATCTGGTTTCTAGGCTCAGTACAATCTACTCACTAACTCTGTAACCTTGAAGAAACTACTTAAATTCCCTGGACCTCAAGCCCCTTGTTTATAAAAGGACAGGATGAGAAGCAAATTAACAATGGTAGAATAACAGGAAACAGTATAGCAATTTCCCCCTTAAAACTCTTCCACACAGATTTAGAAAATATACCAGACTAAATCCTGGTGGGGAAATCCAAGAAAAATTTACTGTGAGTCAGGACACAGACCAAGAGGGGTACTCTAGGACTGGAAGAATTTGTGTATCAAGGCAAAAGGAGCCCTAGAGTCAGGACGACCAGAGTTCAAATCCAGCCTCAGACACTGTGTGACTCTAGGCAAGTCATTTAACCCTGTCTGCCTCAGTTTCCTCATCTGTAAAATGAATTGGAGAAAAAAATGGCAAACCATTCCAGTATCTTTGCCAAGAAAATCCCAAATAGGATCATAAAGAGTCGGATGTGACTGAATGTCTAAACAATGAAAATTACATGATATATTAGGTCCCTTCTACTTCTAAGTTTCTATAATTCTACATAAGCTGTGGGTCTTCCTCCAGTGTTGTTCAAATTAAACCACCTTACCAAGGTGGTTTTAAACACAGTCCTACAATAAATTTTAGGGAATTGTTTAAAGCATTGAGGAGTTAAGTGATTTACCCACGGCCATAGGCTAAGTATCAAATTGAAGGTTCAAATCCAATTTTCTTCTGAAAGTGTCTACATTTTCTTTTTCATTGTGTCAGGCTGTCTCCCTACCCAAAGAGGTATGAAAGAGTTAAATGACCCCTGGGAGATCATTTCAAATTCTCTGATGAACCCAAGTAAACACGTAGAGACGTGGAATTAAATTAGATGGGTAGATAGAAGGTATACACATATATACATAAACATATATACACATACATATGTTTATATGTATAGGTATGTATATACATATGCAAATGTTTCATGTATATATTTGTGTATATGTATATATCTATATAGTTATATAGATATATAGATATCTCTATACACACACACAACATTCTTTGGTAAATCAACCACTGTTTATTCATGGAACTTATTTCCCATTGGAAGTAGGACAGGGAACCTTCTATTTTATTCATTTCATTATTGAGATGCTACTTTCATAGAGGCCTCAAAATTAGAGGCCGTAGAAAAGTTCCAGATGAATGGATATAAGTAATATATTTAAGTCCCAGAACAAAAACAACAAAAAATAAAAAAAAAATACGAATTGATTTTATTTCTTTGGCAGAAGTTAGATATCAACACATTCATATCCAAATGTGAACAGAAAAGACCAGAGAGAGAGAGAGAGAGAGAGAGAGAGAGAGAGAGATTCAAATAATAGAAAAAGAAGGGGATGACCTCTGTAATTCCAACATTAAAAAAATTAAATGATAATTCTTAACTTTACTATTAACATCCTTTTTTTCTTACCTCTTGACTCTAGCAGAACATTGTCCAGTGGAGAATTGTTCATCTCTACAAGGATCCTGAGGCCTAATTAATACAGGATCCAGCCAAAGGGATGGAGCCAGAGATAGCAGAAGTAATTGCAATTTAATGAAACAAGGATGAACAAATTACCATGAAGCCCAGGAGCCTGATGAGTGACCTGAAATCAAATTTTGGTCAAGAAATTGCTAACCTTTCTTGTTACCACTCCCCTATTACCCAGTTCTAAATTGCCTTTTTTTTCTATTTGAATCATTGTTCTTTTAAAAGAAAAAAAAACAAAACATAAAACTGAACATTCTAAAGTGATTATATTAATGATCACAAATCAACATCAAAAGGTGTAATCATGTATCAAGCGCCCATTTACTTCAAAGGGAACTTTTTGATTCAAGGGGTAATAGTGAAAGAAGTGTTGTAGTGTGTAGGGGGAAAATTACATTGGAAATAAAGTTGAATCTTAAGGAAGCCATTATCTGCCAAGGTTAAATCCCAGTCTTTTCAGATGGAAGTTGTTTACTTGTAGATCAAACATATGATAACATTTTCCATATAATTAGGGTAGTTCTTGGTCTACATGGAACTTATTAATACGCTCAAGACACTGCATTTTTAGGAGTTCTCTAATATACCAGATCAGTAAGGCAGATCTTAGGTGAAAAATTTCAGTCTCAGAAAATGTTTGGAATAGAGGAAATGTTTACAGCCCCGTGCTGTTTATTTTCACAAATACATTTTCTTTTTACACTCTGGGAGGGAAAGAAAAGAAGAAAAAGAAATCTTTGTTTTAAGTCAGTTGCTATCAAGTGTTAGGAAGTGAAAAGGGAAAATTAACTCCAATCCCTCTCCTGTGTGTTAGCAGCAGGGTAAGATTAGTGGAGAAAACAGTCACTGTCCTACTCATAGGGTGGCTGCGGCTGAAATGAAAGGCCTGCCTTAGAGGAATCCATCTCAAGATCCTCTTACCAGCAGGAGGGAAGGTTTGTTTGGCTACCAACGAACGTGTGTGACCATAGTGTGAACTACAATGGGTTTCAACCTGGGGGGTTCAGCAGAGAGAGAGGAAAATAGAGTCCAGCTGATAGAAGAAAAATTATCCAGAGCAGCCTGTGGCCCTGTTTATCAAGAAGTGGGATGAGAATGAGTGAATTATTTCTATCCTTTTGTGAATATTGGGAAAATTGAACCTTTTTGTTTTGGGGTATCTAGTCCTCCAGCCAGATTGCCCTAGCTTTTTGCCCATGTAAGGTGACAGAGGCAGTAAGTTAAGGGTTTGGATTGCTGTCACAGTTTCCTTCACATGCTGATCTGTCTTGGTCTTTCTTGGGAATTGACTGCAAATATAGGACTAATACATGACAGGAGTTTAGATAAGGAGAATTATCTGTGTTGGAAGTTTCATCCTTCGTAAGTGAGTCTCACCCATTCATATTTTAAGAATAGACGAATGACATGAAAGTTGGCAAGGTCAAAAACATCTGGGAGTAAGAAATATAACTAAAAGAAACCATAGAATAAATAGGGATATTTGGAACCAATTTTAAACCAAAAAAAACTTTCATGAATTATAATGTACTGAAAAACAGACTATGTATTAATGGAATACTTTGAATCATCTGTGATTTTATTGGTATGGATAACTAAGGTGGGGATTCATTCATACTTAGTTTCAGAAAGATGAGTGCCCATTGCAGGCAGGATGGGGTAATGTTAGTAAAATAGATGTGTTTGGTATACTGGACCTATGACAGCCCTCCAAGGCCTGCCACAACCTGTGACTAGCCTTCCTCAGGGGCAATAGTTCTTACTTTCTGGGTGAAGTACCACCTGAATGGCACCAGGTTTTAACTCTAGTTCACCCCCATAGTTCATTAATGAAGCTGTTCTTTGCAAGAGAGGCATGCACAACTGGACTTTGCCAGCAATTAATCCTATAAAAGCTTGAAGGATGGGGGTCTGGGTAAGTCCTCCCAGTGAGCTTAGCTACAACTGATATGACTGATGTTTGAGAAAGTCTTGGGGGCCCAGTCAGATATGATCTTCATTGACATTGCTGTTTGGATGGTGACCGTGGGTCTGTCTGAATCGTTGGAAGCAGGGAGACAATAGGACTAGACAATTTAAGTCCGTACCCTTTGGAGTCAAGATCAATGGAGGAATTTTCCCCACACATCTCAATATGTACAGTTGTTGGAGAAACATTTTAGTAAACATTGGAGTGCTGCTGCTGCTGCTGCTCCTCCTCCTCCTATTACTACTACTACTACTACTACTATTGCTTCGAACAGTAAAAATACCTAACATTTACATAGAACTTTAAGTTTTGGAAAGCACTTTACACTTATTATTTCACTTGATCACAGGATCATAGTTTTTGAATGTCTAAGCCAAGTTTTGAACTCAGGTTTTCCTGATTCCAAGTCCAGAGCTTTATCCACTGTGCACCTAGTACCCATCTACATAGCACTTGGTCCTCACAAATGGCAAACTGGCCCTTTTCCCTCATCTCAGGCAAGATGCTTGCCCTTGCTAAACAGCAGCTTCAACAACATGCCCTTGACTAATGGAATTGGTTGTGTGACTTCCCAGAAATGATGCCTGTGATGAATCAAAGCCAAGAGCAGAAGGGAAGAACTCTCTGTTCCACCTGTCTGTTAGATCCAGCCTTCTAGAAAACTGACCTAATAAAGCTGCATTTGAACATAGTTCAGTTTGTTCCTTTTTCAACCCTCTCTATTCCATCTCTGGTACAGAGTTGCCTAACCCTTAAGTACACAGCTCCTTCAAAGAAATACATGTATTATGGGGAAGTAGATTAGAATAGGCTTAGATTCCCCACCCCACTACTTCATTTGGCAAGTTTCCTTTCCCCTGGCATGATTCAGAAAACTTCTTCCCAGAAAGGGCTTGGGGGAAAGGGAGTGTTGTTGTTTTGGAAGTATCTTGCTTTCTAATGATGCAAGAGAGGGGAAACTCTCTCCAAATCACTATGGTTAATGTGAAGTCACCTGTGTGTGGGTAAGGTTGAAACCACCCTCACACTGTTTTAGCTCTGACACCTTAACTAATTGAAAACCTATCTTAATAAATAAATAAAAACCTTAGAATAAATGTGAGTTATTATATAAAGTGAAATTATTCCAAATAGTAAGTTTGTTCCAATTGCTGGAAAACTTGATCATACTTTCTCGTATTATTGATAAATTATCAAGCAAATTTAAAAAGCAGCAATATTTCAGAAATTGGACTATGTAGCTTTCTAGCGCGGCTGCAATGGGAAAAAAAAATCACAGAGCCGTTGGTGGGAAGGAGGGTCATTGTTTCTATAAACATCTCAGAGTAGGAGACCTAAACTGGGTAAAATCTGTAATAAAAGTCTGTTCTTTTCCCCATCATCCCTTCAAGGAGCACATCTGCCCACAGATTCTATAATATAATATGTTGTTTCATTACACCAATGTTTTCACTAAACTGCTATTTGCCTCAAACACAAAGCAAGAGGTCAACCCCAACTCGTTTGTCTCTCTCACCCCCAGATTTAACCTGTTGCCAAGGCCTGTCATTTTCACCTTTGTAATATCTCTCAACTATACACTTTGCTCTCCTCTGACACTGCTATCATTCTGGCACAGGGCTTTATCCCTCCATGCTTAGACTATTGCAATAGCCTGTTGTTAGGTCTGCCTGCCACAAGTCTCTCCCTACTCCAATCCATCTTCCATTCAGCAACCAAAGTGATTTTCCTAAAGTGACCATGTTGAAAACACATACACACACACACATACACACACACACACACTTTCACTCACTCAAGTGCCTATCACCTCTAGAATCAAATATAAAACCGTTTGGCATTCAAAGCCTCTCATAACCTAGCTTCCCTATACTTTTCCAATTATTTTTTATTTTGTTTTTTCTTTTTTTACACCCTGAATTCCTCCACCTCCTCTTCAATCCAGTGACACTGGCCTCCTCACTGTTCCTTGAACAAGACACTATCTCTTGACTATGGGAATTTTCACTGACTGTCCTCCGTGCTCAGAATGCCCTCCCTCCTCATCTCTGCCTCCTGGCTTTCCTTTCTTCCTTCAAGTCTCAGTTAAAAATCTCACTTTTCTACAAGAAGCTTTTCCTAAGCACCCTTTGCTTTTCTCTCTTTCGATGATATAGTTTTGTACATAGTGTTTTCATATTGCCTCTTCCATTAGATCGAGAGCTCCTTGGGGGGAAGGTCTGTCTTTTGCCTTTCTAAATATTCCTGGTGCTTAGCAAAGAGTAGTAGTACTTAGAATAGTAGGTACTTAATAAATGCTCACTGATATACAAGTAAAATTAGTAAGTAGAGAGTACAACCTAGGACTACACGTTAGAACTTTTCCTAACTGGAGGCTCAGAGTGATTGAATTATGACTGAATTCATAACTTTTTCTGAGAGAAATTTTTTCAAAATGAAGAGAAAGGAAAACATGGATCTTAGAAGTCATTATATTCCCTTCTAAGTTTAACTGAGATAAATATTATCATAAGATGGGATGTAAGCAAGAAGGTAATGGATGATCTTTTAGCTACATTACTGGAGGTGGCTTGACCTCTTATAGGGATCATGAGGATCAGTGACAGTAATGGGGGGATCATTATTTGTACTGTGGCCTTATTACTAATGTTGCTCCTGCTGATTTTCACCACTTTCAATCAGGAAAACCATTGTAAACTGCAAAGATTTGATTTGGCATTACCCACAAACTAGCCAGGTTGTTAAGATCAAGGACTTAGTCCTAATGAATGGGGACGATGAAGACTGGGATTTGTGGGTTTTTTTTTATTCTCCCTCATAATCAGTCATTCCTTCATGGGGCCATTACATTGGTCATTCTCTCTTTTTGTCATCTTTCTGTTCCTTTTTTGTTTGTTTGTTTTTTGCTCTAGGCTCCTCCTCCAAAACTACCTATACCTTCTCGTGTCCTCAAGAATAGGGTTCTCCAATAATATTCCGAAAGCCATTTAAGTGATGGAATATCCTCACGGTTGTGTCATACTCAATAGAAATTGATCCCTGAAGGCTGCAAATTGACTTAGGAAAAATACAAATTAACATTATCTATATTGTATTGTATTTTTATTTATTTTTTTGTTAAATATTCCCCAATTACATTTTGGTCTATACTCAGAAGGGCCACAAGTTTGACTCTTCTGCAAAATGTTTAGAACTTTGTCACCAAAGTGTGGAATATGGTGGGAACATAATTTGACATTCAGGCCAGGCTAATTTCCTGTGCAATTTTTGTTCATTATTCAATCAGTTGGCAAACATGCATTAAGTGCCTCCTATGCCAGGAATTCCACTAGGAGCTATACAAATTATATATTCTTCAAAGTTTTTACATACAGTTCATTGTACAATGTATTGTACATTATAGAAAATGAAAAAAAAATGAAACTATCCCTGCTCTTAAAGAGTTTTGATTTTAGTCAAGGAACAACAACAGGAATATAGACAGGTAAATATAAAAGGCATGTTTGTTTAGTATAAGCCTCCTATAGGATTGGGTGTGGGGGAATCCACTACTCAAAGGCAAAGCAGGAGGAGATGGGATTCAGGGAATATCAGGTAGGTTGCTTTGGCTAGAATGTAAAGTTTGTGAACAAAAATCATTTGGAATAAAATTGGAAAAAGGTAAGCTAGAACCATATTGGGAAGTGCTTTAAATCCCACCGCACACTAAGTCAACTTTGATTAAAAAACAACAAACAATAACAAAATCTTGCTTCTTACATCTACCATGCATTTTCTACTACCCTTTAGCTTATTTTAATTTTAATTTTAAGAGGTTTAGATATTTGATAATTTATAGTCAAGTAGGATCAGTAGAACATTCATTTTTAGACAGCGACCTTTTGTAATAGTGAGCAGTCTGGGATTGTTCAAAGCAGCATCTACTTTCCCACCTGTGATACAGCCTGATAGCCTCTTTACCTCTGGGAATAGCTCATCCTTAGTCTCTAGTATGGATAACTTTTTAAGACATATACATTGATGGGCTAACTCAATTGGCCCCACCCAGCCAGCTTCAGATCACTCTCCAAAAAATTTACATTTATCATGAATTTTACTTTTTTTTCCGTTATGGAGGTATTTCACTAAGAAAGATTTGTATTCTGTGGCTTTCTGCAATAATTACAATATAATTTGTGTGTTTTGCTCTCTTCTGAACCATCTGTAATCTAGCTTCTGACCTGATCATTAAACTGCAAATGCCCTATGCAAAGTTATCAATCGTCTTTTAATTGCCAAGTATAATTTCCTTTATTTTTTCTACAATAGGTAGGTAGAAGGAAGAGAAATGTTTGTTAATTAAATAACAAATGGAAAATTTAAACAAAAAATATAGAAAAAATGCTATTATAAAATAGAGACTTTAGTTTGGGTTATAACAATTTAGGTTAACTAAAATATAGATATGAGAAGGGGAGTCATATGAAATAAACTTTGAATGTTAGGTAGGAAGAACGAGGTGGTTGCAGACCTTAAATGCTACCCAGAAGAGTTTGTATTTTCTCCTACAGGTAGCAAGTAATCACTGAGACTAGGAGGCAGAGCATGACATGGTTAGATTTGTGACTTAGGAAAATTATTTTAGCAGGTGAGTGAATAATGGATTGGAAAGAAAACTTGAAATAGGGAGAATAATTAGAGACATATTGTACCAGTCTCATTGAGAGTTGGTGAGGGATTGACTTGGGTTGTGGTTAAGGGAAGAGAGAGAAGGGGAAGGATACAAGGGAATTTATGGGGAAAGCATTCATGAGAGTTGGAAAATAATTCAACATGACTGTGAAATGAATGAGAAAGAAGGATGAAAAATGATTGCTCTATTCTGGTTCTTCCCAACATGGTTCTTCTGCAACCACATTCCATTCTCCAAAAGGGCACTTTTCCATGTTAACTATAGATGCCACACACCATCACAGCTCTACCACTTACCCCCTCATTCTTCCTTGTCCCAGCCATGAAGTCACATGTGGTCTTTTAGGTCTTGGGGTGCGGTCTTTTGACTGAGTCCAAGTTATACAGAACAAATCCTTTTCTTAAGGGACGTGTTCTGTGAGTATGGATTTAGTAAAAGGGCTGCACTTGAGGACCTAGAGGGCTACATGTGGCCTCGAGGCCTCAGGTTCCCACCCCTGTGCCTAACTCACATATTGATTTTTATCACCTGGACAGTTTACCAAAATCATTCCTGATCACCTGTGTTTTGAATATTATGTTTCAGAATGAAAACTGTCTACCCTTGTTACTACTACATATATAGCTTAAATGGTTTTTTGAAAGGTAATTAAAACATTCTGCTTACTGCAATGCCAATTTCTGGCTAACTTCCTTACCTGGCCTTTGAGTAGCCACAATCTTGCCTTGGTTGTAGAACTATTGCTCTTTCAGTCCCTCTAGTGATAGCTAAATAAAAACTTTGTTTGATATGCTTTTTGATATTACCTTGATAATTACTTCGGTTCTATATTTTATTTTGCATATGTAGATATATTCTTAGGTTTAGGGTAGAAACATTAGCAAGATAACTATAACAAAGATTAATATTTGATGCAGTTTATTAATAATTTATTTTAAATAAAAGTATATTTAAATTAATGTTGAATGTCACATCTACCATAAGGTAGTCTCTAAAGCGAAGGACATAAAACAAATTGCTTCAAATGTATATGAAATAGGCATTAAAGAATTTATGGAAAGTCTTAAAATCGTAAACTAAAAATGTGGCTCTAAAATGTGTTGTAGCTGGAAGTGCTAATGAATAAATTGGTATTTATTTCTGTGGTACCACTATACTGAAATGTTCATTTTTAGATATCAGTCTCAAAGCCCACTGCTGTAGGAGAGTGTAGATACAAGCATGCTATCCAGATGGATGCTTACAGCTGCTGTGTCAATACCTACAGAAAGACTATGCCTTTGCTGGCCGGTCCAAACAGAGCTATTCCAACTGTCATAAACAAAGGGCCCACAGGCCACATTTATGAATTGCAGTAAAAAAGTTAAAATCATTTTTACAATCAAAAGCACTTTATAGGCTTTAGGGAAAAAAATCTAGGGGATTTGTGGGCCAAGACGTTTATTCTCTGATGACTGTTACTGTGTGCTCCCATGCATGTATAAGAAACTAATAACAACTCTAATAGGTTTTTAATAGATGTAAGCCCTGAATTAGCTATTATGCCATCTTTCTATTCATGGCAGTAAGATATTTCTGTTAAATTGAATATAACTCATATGTATCTCTATATATGCATGTAACACAAGTGTATATATACACACACATGTGTAATTTGTGTGTATATTATAGTTGCCTTTCTAATCTACTGATATTCACTGTCTAAATCTATGTATATTTGTGTACATATATATGCACACATAACAGAAACATATGTATGTATATATATATTATACACACACACACACACACACATAGAGAATAAGAGAGAGACAGAGATAGAGACAGAAACAAAGAGGTGGGGAAAAATTGGGGCAATCATAATTTAATTTTTCTTCCTTGGGTTAATCTGCATAAGACTAATGAAGATGCCCAGTTAAGACCAACAATTAGAAAGAAAACAGTAAGAACATTTCGCAAGCACCAGCACAGGGCAGCTGTTTTCTTGGCATGTGTTAGGGGCACCAAGCCTAAGGGTCATTGATCCTTTTCTTTCCTCCAGCGAAAGGAATTGTCATGAAGTTGTGACCCTTGAAGACTAGAAATCTTTACAGAAAGACAAAATGAGATAGTCTGAAGGAAAATACTCTCAAAAATAAAAAGTGCTGTAAACAGTAAGTACAAGAGTACAAGATAATTCCTATGAAAGTGCTTTGAAAAGTATTTCAGATCTAATACTTGAAAAGTATTCCCTTTTCTTATGGTTAGTGAATTAAAGCCAGCAAGTGATTCTTGTGACCCTCACTGCCCCCATTCACTCTTATCTACATCTGAAATGGAATTCAGGCATATTTTCTAAGTGATCCTAGATAAGGCACTTAAATTCTCTCGGACTCAGTTTCCTCATCTGTAAAACGGGGATAAAAACAGCACTTGTGTCACAGGGTTGTTGTAACACTCAAAAGTAACAACATATGGAAATCACCTTGTAGACTTTAAAGCCTTCCATGAATGTTGGGTATTAGTACTTTACTTAGTATATCAAGTGAGGGATGGTTTCTCTATAAGAACTGCCTTATAGGCAAATCTAATGAACATAAGTTAGATAGATTTAGTCCTATTTACTAGAAGCAGAATTACTATAGAACACAAGGCAATTTATACCACAGATTGCAATAAATGTTGGTATTATTCTATAATTGATTTATATATGGAAAACAAGATGTTGTGATGAAAAGAGCATTGGCTCTGGAGACAGGAGACCTTTTTTTGAATCTTGGTTCTGTTGTTTAATATGTGTGTGGCCATGGGCGAGTAACTCAACCCTTATTGAACTTCGGTTTTCTCATATTTTAAATGAAAGGATTGGATTAAAGGACTTCCAAGGTCCCTTCCAGTGCTTTGAACCTATAAGTAAAGCTATGGTCTGCTCTCAGTTCTCATTTTTCTTGGTTTTCTGATTGATTGTCTCCTCTTCCTTCCTCTTTATTGTGGAAGTCTCCTATAGCTTTTCCCTTGGCCTTCTGATGATCTCTCTCTCTCTCTCTCTCTCTCTCTCTCTCTCTCTCTCCTTCCATATATACATATGCATATATATATATGCATATATATATATATATATACACAGGTATATAGAGTATGTATATGTGTATGTGTGTGTACATGTGTGTAGAAAGACAGATAATTTCGTGCATCTCATGTAAACTACTACCATTGTTAAACTGGTGACTTTTGAATATACATCTCTAGTCTTGACTTCCAGCTCCATGTTTCTAATTATCAATATGTCATTACCTTCTGAATGTTCTACTATTACTTTAACATTTTTAAAAATCTCCAAATCTCGAATAAGTTTTCTTTCCCTTCTTCTCATCCAAGCTGACTCTGTATCCCTATTTCTTTTTTTAAATCAAGGATACCACAAGCTCAAAACTTAGAGATCATCTTAGTTTTCATTGCTGGGTAAGATCCAAATATGAACACATAGGCTGTATATTTCACATTCCTTGTGGAGTCCAGTTTCACAGCTTTTTGAGGTATCATATACACACATACACACATAGAAACACACACGATCACGCAGGAGTCTTGTCTAGCCCCATAGAAATATGTGAATTTTTTAAAAATTGAAATAGTATACAAAATCATGTAAAAGGAAGTCTGGGTCATCCACAAGAATGAACTTCTAATTCACCCAGAAATAAAAGTGACCTGTTATTGAAGCAAAACTTAAGCAGGTTATAAGTGTTCTTCAGGCAAACAAAACAACACAAAACACACAAAAAAGTTCAGGTGCTGTGAGTTGCTATTAAAAATACAGATATGCCATAACATGCTGAGCAGAACTTCATAAAGCTGCATTCAAATCCAGAATTATGAAGCCAATTAATAATTAAGGGATTATACTCAGAGTGAAGGTGTATACAGAGCTGTAAATGGCTTTTTCGGGTGATTAAACATCTAAATGATGATTCTCTTGGCAAAAGAAGTTTATTGTGACTATATTCTTTACAAGGAATAATATGTCCCTAACACAATAAGGGGACTCTTCAGTGAAACTAAAATAGTAAAATAGAAAGTGACAGTCTTTGTGCTCATGAAGAAATGAATGGTTACTTCCATTACTTTCTTCAGGTTTCTAGGGTTATTCCTGTATCTTCATGTGAGGGACTGGGCCAATGATGACAAAAGGACAAATTAGACTGCTGAGTAATGCTGTGAGGCTGGGGTAAAACAGTGATGGCTCCTGAGACAAAATGATCTCCGTTTCTATGCAGCGATATAATTAGACATTTATGATATCAATAAAGATTTCAGGGCAACTTGTGAGTGGGGGCATGGTTCGTCTTCATAAGCTCATGCTGCCTAAATCTCCAACTTGTCATTTACTAGTAATTAAGGCTTCAGAGGAGAAGAATCGGGCCAAGTGTTTGAGTAATTGTCGATGAATGTGGCTGTGCAGTTCAGTGATGACATGTTTTCAGTGCAATAGAAATGAAATAAATAGAAAAGGTATTTTCATCATATTTGAATAGATTACATCCCAAGTTAATTTGCATACTATAAAGGACTTTGAAAAGGAGCGATTCAATAGTATAATCACATATAGGCATTTATAATACACTTTTAAAAAGCAGTTCCTTGCTGTGAAGATGAAAAGAAATTGTTCATAGCTGGCATACAATAAATGTAGGTTACAGTTAGTGAAGATAATATGGTTGTTGAATACATATGCACTCCATTCAATTGAGGAATTTAATTTTTAAAAATCCCTACAATTCAAAATTTACACTTCACATAATAATGACCATCAGAAGACCAATTGAAATTGAACATTGAAAAATCCTGGCTTAAAAAAATGCAGTAATGGCCTTTTACAAAGTTACTATATATTTCATTTTAATAGTTTCCTTGAAAATAGTTAAATGGGGGGGGGCAATATGGATATGCATACAGATTCACAAATGCAAGCTGAATCTGTTTGATTAAATTTTGTTTACAAATCTTTTGTTTTGCTTCTCATTTCTTTGTGGTTTCTATTTCCATAGATAAGCTGACTGCATTGATAATTTCGCAGTTCTAATGCTTTCTTGCTCAGAAAAGTGAACTCACATTCAGCATACTGAAACTGTCCTGCATCTTGGAACCTTTCTGACAGGAAGACAGGCCATGCTCAAGAATTAAGATGAGCTCTTTCTGCTTTTGCCCAAACCTTGAACACCCTTTTCAAAGCAATACAAATAAAAATCACAGCTCAGAGAATTGAACATTTTCCACGTTTAAGGCTTTTGTCACAAAACACTTTAATTATTTATCCCCTGATGCATAATCTTAATAATGCATTATATCAACTTTGGAAACATGTCAGAACTCTGGCCGATTGCTTTACTAAAGCCGCATATTAGTTAGGAGCTCTCTTATCTTAGTAAGGGAATAGTGTTAGCAGTTGAAACAGGACAGGCTTCCTTTGTTTGCAGGCTATGATTGTTTGACCCCACAGTTATTCTTACCTGAAGAGAGCCTGTCAGTTGGCCTAGACATTTCCTCTCTACTCCTCTCTCCTGGTGGCAGCTACCTGAATTGCATACAGAGAGCACAAGAAGAAATAACATAATAATAATTGTAAGAATAATGATGGTGATAATGTTGCATAAATAATACTTTAAGATTTATACATATGTCATCTCACTTGTTCCTTACAACAGAAATAAATGAAACGCCAGGAAGCCAAATCCTCAGTACTATTTTGTTTTCACGGAAATCTGTCTGATAGTGGAATGAAGGAGTAAGGCTTGGAAAGCTTCTTTATGCATGGACTATAAGTAATTAATTTGGGCTCTCTTTAACTTTTTAAGTATTCCTCTATTTCATAAAAATAACTGCAGAAAAGGAAGAGGTGGGGGAAAGGTAGAGTGGGATTCATTAATTTGGTGAAGTCAAGACAAAGCTGGTGAGCTAAATTGAATTCTAATGGATTTGCATGCAGAAAAAAAAAAAAACAAAACTTGATTTCTTTCTTTGTTCTTTCACCCTCACTTCTTCTGAAAGTTTGCTCATCCTAGGTTCTAATTAGCTTGTAAAGATTATCTTCTTTCCTCTGCAAATTAGATTAGTAGGGCAGAGTACAAAACACATCAAAATGGGAGTCAGGGGACTTCAGTCTAGTCTAGCTTAGTCACCAACTAGTTGTGTGATGTCAGACATGTCACATAACATCTTTTGGCCTAAGTTTATTTACCTTTAGAATGATGAGTATGAACTAGAGTGCTACAGTTCTATGATGCTAAATTTGATGCATAATGGATACTAAGCAAAATATTTTAGATGGCACTGGATTTGGGGAAGTTGTTTGGCATACATCATGAAATATTGCTTTAATTTGATACAAAGTTAAAAATATACACAGAACACCCATGAATTTAAATTAAATGCTTCATTATGTGTCTTAATTAAACACATTACTATCATTTTGTGACTTAGTAACATCAAAAATATTAGATTTTTGGTAAGTCATTAATAAATATGTAGAACTTTAAATGAAAAAAAAATCATACAGGTACTTTCTCCTGGGTCTAAAACTACATTCCATTTTGTATAAAAATTAAACATGGATTCCTTGAATAAGAAAAGGATAGGAGAGCTGAGACTCAAGAGGATTGTTGCCTCTCAGGCAGAGCTAGAAGATAAAGGATCTGTCTGCTTCTATCAGGTTAATAATCATCTTGATAATGCAAATAGTCTTTTATCTATAATAATAATAACAAAACAAAATATCAGTAGCAGTATCCCTCTGTAAATTATTCTAATGCTCATTCTAGTCATCTTATTTCTTCCTTAGTGGATATCTCTTTACAAAGACCAGAGTTGTTCATTAATATTATTTTTAGAGCATTATGAGTAGGCACAGAGCATAAACACACACACACACACACACAGAAAGACAGAGAGAGAGAGAGAGAGAGAGAGAGAGAGAGAGAGAGAGAGAGAGAGAGAGGGACAGAGACAGAGACAGAGACAGAGACAGGGAGAGAATGCAAAGATTTATACTCACATGGATAAAATACTGTTCTTCCTTCCTTATCATATTATCAATGTGCACTTCTCCTTGCTCTCCACCCCTCTTTAGGTATACATAATATCATACTAAACCTAAGCACTAGCCTAAAATGAGTTGTCCTCTCTCTGTGTGTCTCTCTGGGATCTGCTTCTATGGTTTTTTTGTCTGTTTGTTTTAATCACATCATTTCTGGAAACAAAGAAATAGTGAAATGTTTTGGCTTCATGTGTCCCTTTCCATTTTTTTTTCTGGGCTTCCAGTAGTAGTCCAAATTTAAAAATTAATATAGTAATGTCATCAAAGAACTTCAATGAAGATAGTAAAATAAATAAAAATCACAAAGAACTAAATTTTAAACTATGCTCTGAAACCTTACCTGTATCTCCTAGTTTCTCTGGCTTTCTTGAATACTCAGATCAAGTCCAGTGTTCTGCAAGGGACCTTCCTTGTTCCCCAGCTGTCAATGCCTTTCTCTTTTAGATTACCTTTCACCCTCTTTGTTTCTGTCTCTGTCATATATGTGTGTGTGTGCATGTATGTGCACACACACATATGTATTTGTATATGTACACATATATATCACATATTCATATATGTACATATATTAGATATACGTATGTGTGTCATCTGCCATATTTTTGTTGCCTGGCTATTTATATGTTTCTCCATTGGAATGAAAGCTCCTTGAAAGGAGAAGCTGTTTGCTTCTTGTCTTTCTATCTGCATTTCTTGGAACAGTGCTTGGCATGAAGAAAGAACAAAATAAATGCTTATCTACTCATTGACTCTGATTTCCTCTGTATGCTCAAGAACACATATCTCACATATATCATAACTGTTAATGCTCACTAAACTGGAAAATGGGCCTATGGCTTGATTCTAATTTGAAAATTCTTTAAAATTATACCGACCATTCTGAAAGTAATAGCAAATTTAACAAATAAGAACCTTAACCAAAAACAAAAGATATTGTCCTGTAACTTTCTATATTCATAAACCTTGCCTTTTTAAAATGAAAATCACATGGTTAGTATAGCAGCTTCCTTGGGCCTTTCTGTGTCCCCTGATAATTTACAAAATGAGACAAAACAATTGATTTCTCTTACCTAGGATGAGTTAAGAGCAAATCAGATTGGAAAACCCTTTGATCTTGCCAAAGTGCATGATATAAAATATAATAATACCAGATTTTGCTTTATGAAAACCAAAAAAAAAAAACCAAAGCAAGTTCTTAAGCCCATAAGCCGGCATTATTAAATCATGGTTGCCTGGATTTACCAGCATGATTAGAGATCAAGGTGACAGACACAGAAGTTTATAGTAGATTAACCTTATTAATATCAACAACAAAAAACTTTAAAGTACTTGAAACCTACAGGGGAAAGGACCAATATTCAGAACTGTGCTTTGGAGAGTTTAGCTTATTAAAAGTCTTATAAAAGTGTCTCGATTATCACACTCTTCCTGGGAAGTAAAGCTTTTGACAACTATTCATTTTCACTGGTCTGAAAGTACTTCATCACAAAGAGCGATAATGATTTAGTGTTTTCTGGTCCAGTCTGCACTATCCTGGTGGAAATGTCTTTGAGAGATTATAAAGCAAAGTGAGGATAATGAAAACCAAACCATATTGAAAAATAAAACAATCCCCCCACTTAAATCACCAAACCCAATTTCCGTGGGAGTAAGCAAAGAAATTAATACATTTCCTGAACATTAACTCAGTCTGTCTCTTATTGAACTAGACTCATTTTTACCCTCTCCATCTTCATCAATGGTTACACACCATCTTGCCTACTTTGGAACCAGGCAATCAGATAAAACTTCTTGCTTTTCCTTTCATATCCAATAGTTAACCAAAGTTATTGATTCTTCCTCCATGCTGTCTCTTGTATTCTCCCACTTTTGGTGGGCTGGGACAAATTTTGAGCATTTAGTCAGAAGACCTGGGAGTCTATGATTCCAGCATTGTGTCATTCCACAGAACAGAATACTTGTCCCCACCCTCTCTGCCAATTTAAGACTTTCATTTCCCAGGACTACATTCAGTAATCATCTTTTCTAGAAAATGTTCCTAGATTACACCTTTTATGCTCTAATCACTCATTTTAATTTGTGCTACTTAGGACTTCAGTATTGATTATTTCCCATTTGTTTTCTTGTTTTCAATCAATTACTGTCTGTAAATCACTTCATACTCATACGCTTTGGGTTACTCAATTAGGATGTATAGTTCTTAGGAAGAAGTTTTCCTCTATTGAATATTTGTTGCTTTCCTCACTCACGGTAATTTTCACTTCAGTATTCTGCATCCATTTAGGCACTCAGTGAACAGGTGTTATTTTCCAGAGTCTTCAGTATTTCATGATTCTGAGGGAAGTGCCCATTAGTGAAAAGAAGCAAGATGCATTTCTGTAGCTTGAGACCAGATCATGTGAATAAAGCTTCGAAGCATCAGTGATAACTAACCCCTGTGCTTCCACCTCATTGATAGCATATGGAAGCACCCAACCAAGCATATGGGCCAGGTTCAGCCAATTAGGAACTAAATGACCATATGACAACTTCTTCCCCCCATTCCCCGCCTGTTTAATCAAAACTTTTGTTGCAAAGAGGAAAAGATGACATTTCAAAGGAATATTAAGGTCTGCACAACAGCGATTCGTACATGAGAGAAGCTTTTGATGCTTTAAGGTCCCTATTCATTTAGCTCAATTATCTATTTCCTTTATTCTTTTCTATGTTTAAGTTCAGTGTTCTAAAATGTCCACATGGCCTTTGTAATACTGTAGCTAGACAGGAAGGGTACAAAAGCTTTAAAAAAAATAAATGCAAATAGTTTGACATCTCACAAGCATTTTAATTGTAACGATCTATTTTCAGTGAGTTTCGGCTTTGTCATTTTCTGAAATACAAAAACAAATTACAGATCATGTAATGAATTCTTTCATTGCAAATTTAGTTGTAATATCTGCTTAGTCGAGACTGACTTTAAAATCTATACTTTTTCAGGTTCACTCAAATGGGTCTGAAAAACCATTGCTTATGTCAATTTATTGGTGTTGCCAATTTCATTGTCTCTTCATGTCAAACCTTTCTGCCCATATCAGGAATCACAGAATTGTCATCCTCACCTGTGTATTGCTGCAGGGGTTCAAGGTCAGAAACAGAATGGTTATGCTGGGGAAAGGCAACATAAACTATTTCTGGGGTAAGGAACTTGCAAAGAGGTATGGGGAAATGGACATTGGATTTCAGGAGAAGATAGAGATCTTGGGACAATATGAGGTTGTTGTTGGGCAAGCTTCCAGATTCCTCCTCCTCCTCCCCCAACAAAGCAAATCACTTGATGGCTTCCTATTTAAGTTAAGTGGTGATAACTAGATGCTAAAGTCAGTTGTTTATGCACTGTTAGCATTTTTAAAAAAAGCAAACATCTGATTAGTAAAGACAAAGAGTAGGCTAGTGACTCTTTTTTTTTTTTTTTTTTTTTTGGTTAGTGACTCTTAGACAGATAGATGCTTTGTACTTTTTTGGGCGGGGGCGCAAAGGAAGGCATCAAATCAAATATGCCTAAAGTATCAAATTAAACTGGAAATGACCTTAAGGATCACCTAATGCAACTCTTCCACTTTACTGAGGAAACAGAAAAGGAAGACTGAAATTGAGACTGAACTGTTATCATCTTATAGATCATAGACTGTTCAATCTGGAAGAGACCTTAGAGGCCACTCTGTCCAACTACCCCATTTTACAGAGGGTGAAATAGCAGCTCAGAGTTAGCGCCAAGAGTGGGGAGCAGCACGCAAGTCTCTTCACATCTAGTTGAGCACTGTTTGAGCATGGCCTCAGTAGATAGAATGGGTCACACAGGGGCACCAAGTATTCTGGACTGTTCTATAGATCTATTACTCACTTCTGCAGGCCACGGTCTTTTCCCCATCCCTTCCCACCAACCAAAAGAGTTTATAGCAGGCAACACCTTCCTTTATCCTTTGTAGCCAAAGCCCCAAGGAGGCAGAGATGAGACCCTTGGGTCTTAGAGGAGCACTGGAATTGTAATAGGGATCCCACAATAGCTGGGTTGGCCTTTGCTGTGTTGTAGTTTAATATGGGAGATAAGAGCTTGAACACACTGTGGATTCTGCTCATAAACCACACACATCAATGTGAAAGTTTAAGAAAAAAGTATCTAATTGTACCATACTAACAAAACAGAGCCACCAGGAAAACATAAAGTAGCAAAATTGCTCTTAACCCTTTGTAAACTTAGGGGGATCGCTTCCACTCTAAAAGTCTCCCAGGTCAGTGGGGAGGTACCACTGGAGGGAAAGGGAATAAACATTTTAAAATGTTTTATTGATATTTTCTGCTTCTTACGAATTATCCCAGTATCCTTCCTCTTTCCCCTTCCCAAAGAGCCATCACATATGACAAATAGAATTTTTTAGGGAGGGAAATAAAAAGTCAGCACAACAGATTGATATGTAGAATACGTGTGACACCTGTGAGACCTCCCACCTCCAAGAAGGGGGTAGGTTGGGGGGTTTCTCCTCATATTCCTTCAAGTCCTGCTTGATCTTTATAACTTTGTTACATTTACTTTTGATTTTTTGAGTGAATGGTTTAATCTTTTCATTTACATTGTCGTATCATTAATTATATTGTTTTCTTGACTCTTCTTATTTCATTCTACATCAGTTCATACCAATTTTTCCAATGTTTCTCTAAATTCCTCACATACATCATTTCTTATAGGACAGTTATATTCCGTTATATTCATGTTCTACAATTTGTTTAGCCATTCCCCAATTGATGGGTATCTACTTTATTTCTAAATTCTTAGCTATCACAAAAAAGTGCTGCTACAAATATTTTGGTGATTTCTTCTTATCAATGGCTTCCTTGGAGTATAAGCCCAGTATAAGTCTCTGATTCTAAGGGTTACCAACATTTTATTCACTTTATTCTCATAAGTGAATCAGCATTGACTATGTATACTGTGCTAAGCACTTAGGTGTTATCATGACCTCCATTTTACAGTTAAGGAAACTGAGGTTATATGATTTACCTAGAGTCACACATCTAGTAAGCATGTGAGGTCTTCCTGACTCTAGCTCCAGCACTCTCTCCAATGAACAACTAACTTAGCTAGCTTACACTCTGATGACACTGAAAGGATGACTGCTATGAGTCTTTGCTGCTGGAATACTAAGTGCTTGATAATTTCAAATGTCACTGGGGGATGCTTCACCACTTCTATAGTCAATCACAGTTAGTGCCACCTTCTAGCTTTCTCTTGCCCAGATCTACCTCTGTGGGCACCCCTCTGTCCAGAAGCTGCCCCTCACTTTTCAGTCACTAGAACACTACCAAAAGTATTCCCAGGTGTCTCCTGAAGCTGTTCCTTTTCTTCCTTCTTTTGTTTTTGTTTCTGCTCTTTTTGATTCAGACTTCCCAGGCTCCATGCCTGGGGGCTATGGAAAGGGTTCTTTTACCAGAGACTCTTTCAAACCCTGAGAGATAATTCATCAGCTTTCAGGGTCTGTTTCACTGACCTCATAGCTCCACCTAGGAGGCCCCAAAGACTCCATCATGGAGTGACTCTGAGCTGCCTCTTCCTCCTTTACCACAGCAGATCTCTAACCTTAAGGCATTTTCTGGATTAAACTGTGGAGTTTTCTTTTCACCCCTTCACTGCATAGGGGCAAGCAATGTGCCTTCTCTGACTTGTTTGAGTTTTGCCTTTGTCTCTAGGTCTGAGAATGAACATTCCTCTTTCTTCATCCTTTCAATTAGTGTGATGCCCAGACATACAAATGGTCATTTGGAACTGCACCCTAGAGCTGAGGTGCCATGATTGGTGAGTTTGTGGGTGAGTGAGTGAACAGAAATGCCAGTATCTAGCTATTTCTAGCCCATCTTAGATCTCCCACGGAAACTTTCCTTTCTGCCTTGCTGCAAGATGGCTACTTCAACCTTAATCCCACCCTCCCATATTGGCACTTCTGTCCTTGGGAATAGTAATCAAATCCATACTGCCATTGCTTCTGGAAAGATCTTCAGCTACAGTAAACTCACAATCTCTCTGACTCCTCAGACCAAAACTTGTTTTCTTGGAGACCACTGCCTTATATATGTAGTCTCTTTCTATTAGAATATTAGCTGCTTGAGGGCAAAAACTGCCTTGCCTTTGAATCCCCTGGGTCTAGCATAGTGCTTGTCACATAGTATGAACTTAAGGTTTGTTTTTTAATCATTTCTTCTTGCATATTTCACAAGCCTCTAGGAGATGACAAAACACTGTTGGGATGGAGTTGGAAGGTCAGGGGGTGGGAGTATTAACCAAGATTTCCAGCAAAGGAGACTTGCTCTGTGAAATTTGGATTCAGTCAAAGGGTAGCACTTGAGGACCTAGAGGGTCATGTGGCCTTGAGGCTGTACCCCTGCTCCCTCAAACATAAACATATTCTACCAGCAATATGGAGCTGGTATATTTAGTATTAAATGGGGACACAAGAGTCATATACAACTGAAAATGGCTAAAACGACAATTTAAAAACCTATATGAGTTCATTGGTATGGTTTCTCCCTCCACTGATGTAGATGTTTTAGTACTGAATATACTTTAGGACACAATATTTTATAATATGCTAGGGTTTTAAATTTACCTGGTAACCCACATTCTGGTAATGGTGGCTTGTCCTCCAGTGATATATACAACATGCTATAATTGAAAGCCTTTTTTCTCTTAGCCCCACCTTTTGGAGCCTCGGCTCTTTTGGTTTATCCATTGTGAGCCCATAGTTACTCATTTCATGCTGTGATGAGGTATCCAAGTAGGGATTTTAACAGAGGATGTTTTTCCTACAACTGGAGAACTGAACTAAGCATATTACTCTTAAATATTCATCACTTTTGCATATATCCATTCTCTTAAAAACTCTAAATTCATGAAAGCAAGGGCTTGGTATGCAATGCATACTCCTTAAATCCCTACTCCTATTCTTCAACAAGGAACATGTTAATAAAAACAGGCAAGATAAATGGTGAATTCATAAACTTTTTATGCTTATTTAACATTAACCAGCTTCTTTAAATATTAAATAGGTCATGTTGGAATTGCTTCATTCGTATACAATATCCTCTTAATTTGAATTTGATATTGATTTGGATCATTGTAACAAAAAAATTAGGTCAGGAGGTATACAGGCAACTTATGTGGATGGACATGACCCCCTCACGAGTAACATGTCTATTAAAATATATTCAATTCCTTTTCCCTCAGTGCAATTCAGTGCTTGCCATGTCTTAAACTTTCCATGTCTCTTTCTTGAAGACAGGTATTCATTATACATAGGTGAGAAAAACTTGCTGGATTCTCATGTGTAATTCCTAAAACATACTTTCTGACACATTTTACCATGTTTTCCAATGCCCGTCTTTTTACTAATCATTATGTATTAAAATGCATGTTGTTTTAGTTTATTTGACCTTTTTTGAGTAATTTAATTTCACTACCTACCCATCCTCTATAACAAAATTTTATATATAAACTATAATTTTCTTCGTGGTGATCTTTTTGTAATTTTTTTTCCCCTAGGGTCACTGCACCACAAAATGATAAAGTATCTCAAGAAATTATATTTCTTACTACTTTTCTACACAATAAAACCAAATCTGTCTCTTGCATTTGACCCTCCTAACGTAACCTTTAAACCATCCTTCCATTTAGATACAATTTCCTTTTTTATAGTGAGACAGTCCATATTATTTTGATTTATTTCTGCCAGTAACTTAACAATTTGTTAATCCCTGGAGAAGGTTCTCACATTTAGAGCCTCAGCAGTTAGGTTCATGTTTATGTACAATCTAAAATACTATCCGCTTTTCCATTGCTCTGCCACCATTAGTGCAGAAGGGGTAGGAAGACCCCACAGGACATACTCGAAGACCAATACCACATGGCCAACTTTCTGGTGATGTGTCTTTCCGTACCTATTCTGGTCCAGCCTTTCTCTATTTAAGTGATTATTTCAGACTTCTCATGTAGCACATTGGGACTTGAAGTGTTATAGCATAAATCTGTAGTTACCACAATAATGACAAAAATAGATTGCTATAGTAATACAGTCAAATTTCTTCCATTTTCTGTCTCTTTTATTTATCTTCCTGCTACTTTCATCTATGAATGCTTTTGGAATGATGATAAGACTCAGTTGTGTCTCACACCAAGCATTTTCTAGACATTTTTTTTTTGCTTCTATTACATTTTTCACATGTTTTATGAGATTATGCTTTTTATAATCTCCCACCATCTTCCTCTGCAGTGTTTTTTGAATTAGTCTGACTTCTAAGCTTATGTTGTCTTTGACTTCCATGTCTCTTGGTTCCATAAGCAGAACAAATGTCTGCTGGCTTGAGGTAATTTTCTAAGATCGTTTGAACTGCTCATCAAGGTGATACCTTTACAGTGGTTACTATAGGAAACAGTGATAATAAAGGTCAAAATCTTTTCATTTTTGGATTTCTCATTTTGGGGGCATTGGCAGCTCATTTAAATAGGTAATGTGTCAATACTTGCAATTATTTGCAACGTGTAACACCCATCTTTATTCTTTCTTCTAATTGAACACTGATTTTTGACCTTTGCTTTAAATACTTCATGACAAGAATTCACTCCCACAACTAATTCCAACATGTCCTTCATAACTAGTCAATTCTTATCTGTTAAGATGTCAAATCCATTTGTGTGGGTGGGTGATATTGCTCCTTATTTGATATATCCAGCACTTCCCAATTCTCTTATAGAAGAATGTAGATCTGAATCTCTGAGTAACATACAAGACTTTAACCTTTCTCATATTCCAGATCCAAAGCGTTTACGAACATACTTTTAATCATATTTTTTGGATGTTATCAGCTTCTTTATATCACTTCTATACCTCTTCATCATCTGGAGCAGATGTTGGTGAACTATCATTGCCTTCGTGAGCATCTTTTTATTTATGTTCATAAGAGCTACAAGAGGAGATGAACATTTGTCTCATGCTATGATGTTTCATGTTGCCTTCAGGTACATGCTAAAATTAAGTCCACCAAACTTCGATTTGCCACTCTCACGAGAACAAATTGAGTAATTATATGTTGATTTTCTACTTCAGTATATTTCAAGAACATAAATATTTATAGATTTTACTTTCAGTTATATGTCAACTTGTTGGACATTTGATAAGTATCTCTTATTTTCTCCAGTCCTATGTATCTAAAGCTAATTTGATTTACCGGTAGTCTAAAAGTTATCTAATTATTAGTATTTTATGACCTCC
The DNA here is from genome assembly GCF_011100635.1 of Trichosurus vulpecula. NCBI lineage: Eukaryota > Metazoa > Chordata > Mammalia > Diprotodontia > Phalangeridae > Trichosurus > Trichosurus vulpecula. The sequence continues at coordinate 309,269,882 of NC_050576.1, read as the reverse complement.
CTTTTCCAAGATTACATCACAGGCATTGTAGATGAAGAATGAAACTGCAGAGGCCCAAAGAGAATTTTCTAAAAATTTCCTTTCATCCATGGGTGGTCATAGCCACAGAAGACCTCTCCTACTGGTAATGAAACACCACATAGTTTAGGCTGATCCATTGCTAGGACAAACCAAAGTTAATAATAGCAGTCTAATGTGGTCCAATTACGAGAAGGCTACATTCATGCCAGATGAAAAGTACCTACTCCAATGGCTATGAGTTCATAGGAGGAAGTGCACATGTAGGTTATAATAACTAGGGAGGCTTAGTGCAAGACATAGACTTGGAGCTGAAACTTGGACGATGGTAGGTCTTGGCTAAATGAAGAAGATAGATGGAAAGCGATAGTAATAGCTGGCATTTATAAAGCACTTTAGTGTCTGTAAAGTCCTTTACCCAAGCCGTCTCATTTGACCCTTGCTTGATATTGTGTTTTTCATTCTAGCAGGGCTTCAGCATTAACAACCCTGTAAGGTGTGTGGTATCATCATCTGCACTATGGGGTGAATTACTAGTAGAATGCTGCATGATGGAAGATAACTTGATGCCCATTATTATATGTTGCCATTAGATAGACAGGTATAATGGCAAGCAGGGTGGGATTTTTTGCTGTTTTCCTTTGGGAGTGCTTCTCAGCACTAAGGCAATCAAGTGTCTTTGAGTCTTGACTTTGTTTCAATCAAGAGTCTTTGATGACCTACTTAACTCACAAGAAAGCCTAAGTCACATGGTTGTGATGCCCTCTGACCCTGAAGAAGCCTGTATGTATTCCAGAGGTTAGCATTTTGCTTTGGGGGCTCACTCTTTGGAAGAGTGTTCATGTGACTTGGCCAGATGAGACTCTGGGCAGCCATTAAAGAGCCCCCCGGCTTTGAAAACCCAGATGTTGGTGCTTCTCTCTCTGGTAACTAAGTATCTATTGCTATGGACTGACAGTTAGAAGCTCTGCCTGCTAATTTGTGTTGTTTGTTCTGTTTATATAATTTCTGTTTGTAATTTCTGTTTGTGTTTTCTGTGAAGTTCAGGGCACTGATTTTTTCCCCTGAGCTAAGTGAATGATGTATGTATGTTTAATTAAAGTGAGATTGTAAACCCCTTAAACTAGCTTTCCTTAGAAGAGCAGATCTAAGAACCTGTGCCAGCACCCTTCCTGTGTGCTGGTGTTAGTGGCATTATACCCCCATAACAGTTGCAAGCAAGATTGTTACAACAATAGGACAATATAGCATTTGTTAGACGTTGTAAAGTAGGACAATATAAGAAGAATCTATTTTTCCTTCAAGTGTGTATCCCTTCCATGAAAGCTGATAGCAAGCCACTTATAATTTAGTAGATATGTATTAGTGTTGCCTGAGGCTCTGTTTTCCCATTAGCACATAGTTAATAAATGTCAGAAATCTGACTTGAATCCTAGTGTGCCTGACTTTAAGTTCAATAGCATATCCACTATTCCACATTGCCTCTGATATACATACACAAACATGCATATTGCTTTCTGACTTGACAGCTGAGAATTTTATTAAGCCCTTTCCCAGATCATTTTCATAATAAATCCCTTAGTCATACTGTTTTTATATGTGTATCCCTTATTATTTGCACGTGCTTTGTCCATTTTGTGAATTATTCACAAAAATCTATTAAACATTAGCCAATTTTCTCCAGCCCTTATATGTGAGCCACATTCCTTCATGGTCACTTGATATGTGTTCTATGAAGGTAAAAGTATTAACAGTCAAAACACAGTCATTAAGGTAAATAAGTTGCTGAAAATAATAGATAATAAGCGCTATTCACTGAATATCGTAACAGCAAATTCTTCCATTTTCCTAGTAAATAATTTCACTGATGCAAGACATCAGGTGGCAGGAACCCTATGGATGCTTAATGAATAGTCATTGGCAAATTAATTAAAAGCAGAAAATGAGCAGTAAGAAATAGGGTCACTAAGCCTCCTCTTAGCTTAAAAAAATTCACAAAGATCTGCAGTGCTCAAATTAAGTGCTGTACAAATGGAAACTTAATAACTTCAAACCAAAATGTTTCTAATGACAGCTGTCCATCCTCTGAAGAATGTGTTTGTTCCTGGCTCTGCCCCTTTAACCCACTGAATGCGAGATGTTTCTGATCTATATAAACCCCCGATACTTTTTCTTTCCTTTGTCGTCCTGACCTAAGACTGGGGCCTGCTGCACCCAGAGGGCAGACAGTCACTAGCTACTTGCTGGTGATGGTGTGTTGTTTCTTGTAGCATGGCTTCAGCATGACCCCATATCATTTTTTTTTGCTTACCTAACTTGAGTGCTCCATTTTGATGAATACAGCAGTTTTCATGGAACTCTACAGTTATCAATTTCTCCCTCAGAATCAGCTCCTCGGAGATAAGCTGTAATTTCCCATTGATTCTGTTGAATTGGTTGGGCTCTCCTATGTCATTACAGATAACTTGGTCTCGTCACATGATGTTAAGGCTGCCCTACCCAAGTGTTGCTGATAAAAGTTGTTTAAATGCTCAGTGTAATGTCTATAGTATAACCAGATCTCCTTCTTGCTCAGACGACTAAATAGCACAAACTTAAAGGTTGATCGCAGCTTTAAACCTCAGAGGCATAAGATACCAATTATTCAGAAGACTGACTTACCTAATCAGCTGATGTCTCTCAATTCAACAGTATACAAAGTTGGTACAGTTCAGTCACCTCTGTACTAACTTTGTAAAATTATAGTGCCCAAGTGAGTAGAGCATCAGCCCTGGAGTCAGGAGTACCTGAGTTCAAATTTGACCTCAAACACTTTACATATTTTCTAGCTGTGTGACCTTGGACAAGTCATTTAACCTTAATTGCCCTGCCTTCCCCTCTCCAAAAAACAAAACTAAAAATAAATTGTAGCGCCCCCTGCCTATTAGACCATTATATAAAAGTATGTAATAAAAGTATTAGGGGTCCCATCTTATAGCTCTCTCCTTTAGTCTGGTTGAGTTAAGGATATACCTGGTGAAGGCTGATAGGATGAACTCTTATCTACTTCAGGATGATGATTTAAATTGAAATGCTGGACTTTCTCTGAAAAATGACCCATAATCTGGAACAAGGCCTTAAAAGTAGAAGAATCAAGTGTTCTTGAGAACATTTTAAGTAAAGTAGTCAAGTAGCAAGGGGACTGGGAAGCTAGCAAGCGGTACAATCAAGTGGTCTTTAAGATTTTTCTTTTTTTGTACACTTGTGTAATAATGGCATTGAGAGCACTGTTAGTCTTTCAGTAATGCTGAGAAGTAGTGGTGCACAAAAAATAAGGGTTTTTCTTCAAAGTGATTTTCTTCCCTATAGAAACAGATGATATCCTTTCAGACCAGCTAGCTCATGTACTAATTTCTTTGACATAATTTTCCAAAGTCTAAAGACTAGACAATGGTCTTAATTACAAGATCAGGTGAAAATCATATTCTAAGAATAACATGAAGTATCACCTATAGATAAGCAGTCATTATCTAAATATAAAATGATTCATTTTGTCCCTCATATCGCTATTTAATTTTTTTTCTATTTTAATTATACAGTCTACTACTCTTTGGAACTAAAGTAAGAAAATTTGGAGGTATCACGGTTGTCTTCTTTTGTGGGCCTACTGACATCATTGTCAATCCCAGAAGACTGTTCTTAGATCCCCACTCCATAAATTCCCAGTTTTATAGTCTTCAGAAAGGTCATTCTCCATAAAGTTCTACCCTTGATGCCTCATTGTGCTATGGAGGTAAAACTCGGTATCTGAAGGTTACGCCAATAGAACGCGAGCTTGAGTGTGTTTTGTCAAGCTGAACAGTCTTACAAACAGTAACGTAAAGAGACGAGGCATGCTTTCCAAGTGCTGAGTTAGTTAAATATTTGTCCCAAGTCTAGAAGTGACTTAGTGATGACTTGCTTTCCTATACAACGCACATAACAAAGAAAAATACAAAATGGTCATTAGCACCTTGTGGTCTGCCACCAACTTTTGCAGGCAACAAGTCATGGGTTTGAAGTTGGAAGTGATTTAAGTCTCCGTGAAGCCTAATCCCTTCATTTTACAAACAAGGAAATAAGGCTCAGAATGCCTAAATGACTTGCCCAAGGTCAAGCTGAACTGAATTTAAGAGTATGACTCTAAACAGCTACACAGTTATATTACTGTGATGGTGTTAGCAGGGTAAAAAAGGGGAGGAGGCACAGGGTTCTAAAAAGCACTTGCTTTTTAGACCTCTTATAAAATTTAACTTTTTTATGATTTGGCTTGTGATGTCATTGGTTGAAGGAGCTCCCCTCACCAAAACAGGTTACCACTAGCTCAATCACTTATAATCTTACTGTGAATTTCCTCGAGGCACTGAGAGGTTAAATGGTTTGCCCTGGGTCCCACAGCTAGTAGGATGTCAGAAAGAGGACATATATTAACTTAACTGTTAGCATTTTAACTGATTGTTTTCTCCAATGATCAGTAAGTAGACAGCCTACCAGAGGGACTGAATCATATCAACCTTGAAATTCTCACTATAAATGAAACCAGAAGACAAAAAGCAGTTAGACCATAATAGAAGTATGGCTCAGAGGATTTACTTAGAGAGGCAAATAGAAGACTCTGCGAAGCTGGTTTTATCCAGTGTCCAAAACCAACCACAACAACAGCAGCAGCAACACCACAACAACAGCTGGTATTTATATAATGCTTCGAGGTATGCAAAGAACTTCCCAATTATATTTTATTTTATGCTCACAACAGCCCTGGGAGGTAGGTGCTCTTATTATCTGTCTGTCACAGATGAAGAAAACTGAGACAGACAGAGGTTAGCTAACTGCCAGGGGTCAGAGAGCTAATAAGTCTCGACCTGAGACTATATTTGAACTCAGATCTGCCTGATTTCAGGCCAATGGGCCACCCAACTGCCATATCATTTTAACAATGTTTAATGAGACACATACTCATCTTATTTTACAATATTTCTGATAAATAATACCAAAAAGACCACCATGCAGATAATTTCAGCATATCCAGCAATATATGCTACAGGGATGAAAGATAGGAAAAAATCCTGTGAAGACCTTCATAACACTTTCCAGATTAAATGCATACTTGAATACCTAGTGACTCCACTATAAAGATGTACATGGAGAAGAACAGAGAAAAACATGTTCCTTCATGCATTCATTCATTCAACAAGCCTTTATTAACTGTCTACCAGATACTGACTACGTTAGCCACAGAGGAATTACATACTATGGACACGAAAACAAAAATCTCTGTCCACAAAGAACTTAGATTCTATTGCTGAGAATGTATTATATAAAATAAAATGCAAAATACGTACAAAATAATTTTCCATGGATAGGGCACTAGAGACCAAGATGACTAGGGCAGGTAACACATACTGAACTTTATAGGAAGCTGGGGAATATTAAGACTGGGAGTCCATACCAGTCTTAGGAGATGGCCTATGAAAAGCCAAGGAAATAGGAATTGGAATGCTCTGAGGAATATTAAGCAGGTTATTTGGGCTAGAATTTAGAGTGCTTGAAGGAGAATAACTTGCCATAAACCTGAGGAGGTAGGATGAAGTCACATTGTAGAAGGTGTAAAAAAATGGATTCTATTTTATGCAACAGGCAAATGAGAGTCATTAGAGCTTCTTGGTCAGGGGAGTAATATAATCAGACTTCTGCTGTAGGAGTATCATTTTGGCAGCTCTATGGAGGATGGATTGGAAGAGGGCAGAGACTAGAGGCAGAGAGACCTATTAGAAGGCTATTGCAAAAATTGTAGTAGTACGTTCCAAATCAACTGTCAAAGATATAAACTATACCAAAGCAAAAGACAGAATAAAAATAAGCTATGGCATTGAGAAGCAATTCCAACCTGACCTACTCAAACAAGCTATTGGCTCTGTAAAACAGGAAGAATGAAAGGACATTGGCATTTCTTAAAGAAGTGTAATCAATCAAAATCAGCCAGCACAACGCAGAAGTCAAGGGAACTTAGGAACCACCTTAGAATTTAAACTGGATTTTTAAAATGTTATTTTTAATTAATAGAATAAAACAAGCATTTCCATAGCATAGTACAATAAAAAAAAAGTGATTGTACATGAAACTGGATTTTACCCCATCAGACGCAAATGCTTTTATTTTAATACTCAGAAAATGCAGTAATGGGACAATGAATCATAGAAACAGAATTAGAACTGGAAAGGACTTTAGAAATCATGTGGTCCAACTCCTTCATTTTACAGTTGAGAAAACTGTGTTTCACAGGGGTTAAGTAGTTTGCCCAAGTTCATGCAGACAGGAAATAGCTGAAGCAGGATTTGAATCCTGTACTTTCACTTGAAATTTAGTATATCAATGTATTACAACGCTTCAATTGATACAATAAATATGGTTTTCAACCTAAAATGAGTTTTGTATCATATGGGGGTGGGGCTGGCTTAAACCTTTAAAATCAGTTTAGGCACATTGTTCAGTCACCTCATATAATGATATTCAAGGCAAGTTATTCTCCTTGAGAGTCTGCCAAGAGGAAGGAGGGAGCAAGTAAAGTTTGACTTCTTAGACCTCTAGCATCTCAATATTACCTACAGTGGCCCATTGTTTATAGGTATGTAAAATAACAGTAAAGAGGCTAGAGATAAATGCTTGTCAAAGCAGGTGTGTACACTAAACATGATATACAGATCTGCCCAGCCCCATAATCATGGTGGAGAAAGAGGCCATAAACCAAAAAACCAAGTTGATCCCTCTTCTGTTCCTAGATTCAGAATTGTATTCTCACCCCACCCTCAACTCCACCCTCAAACAAGCTTCAAATGAACATGTACAGAGGACAGTCAATCTATATGGTCCCAGTATGAAGATATACAAATAACCAATGCACTTTTAAGAAGACAGTCCCAAGAACAGTAATTGTGAATCTGTTATTGTCTTATCTTCCATTCACCTGCCCATGATGTTCACAAGATTGACGTTAAAGACAACATTCATAGCCAGATATACACAAAAGCCTCAAAAGCACCAAAACTGATCTTTGCCCATTCAAATGATGGGGCATCCCCAATGTGATGTAGGTTATGACTAAAGGTGTTAGCCAATTTGTGCATAGGATTAGTATTATTATTAATATTTTTACATTCATTCCATCCACAATTCTTTTGAATGAGTTTTCTTTACCAAAGGTTCAGAGACAGTAGGGCTGAGTGAGATCAGTCAGGTAGGTTCTCTGAGCAGCCTGGCTTGGATTTCTGCTGCTGCTCCAGTCGGTTCAAGATAAACTGACTAGTGTCAAGAAAGCGCTCAACACAGTTCACGAAACAGGATTCCGTCCTGCTGTCCAGCCTTGGTCCCGGCTTGTCCATACACTTTTCCCAACACATTTCAGTCATCTGGTGGACCAGGTGCTGGAACCGCTGCCTCTGAGTTTCTGCCTCGATGAAATGCTGTAGCTGCGGGTCCACTGAGCCTAGCCCCTCCAAAAAGGATGAATTCATGCCCTGCCAGGATCTTGGCAGTGGAGCCAAGCAACAGCTCGCCAATCTTTCCGGGTCTCTGACCAGAAAGAGAATGAGGACCCGCAGGCTTGTGGACGGCGCCTACACCGGGTTACCCAGACCACTCCTCCAGTTGGCCCTATCTGATCTAATCCCAAAGCTGAAAATCCTAGGGCTCCTCACGCAGCTGCTGCAGACTCACACAACCCTGCTGCGACCTACCCCTACCCCTTTTAGAAAATCTCACTGACCCGCTGGGGGAAGGTTGTGAATAGCATTACCTCACAAAGAGAGTGGGGTGGTGGGGCGGTGAGAGGTGGAGAGAGCAAGGTTATGAGTCAGAGAGTCTTGGATTCAAATCTCCCCGCTGTCCTCCTCTGGCTGTGTGACCTCGGGCAAGAAATTTAAACTCTTTGTGTGCAGGAAATTTTTTAAAGGCTCCAAGTTTTAGAACAGTTGCTGCTCTGCTTTGGCTGGGGAGGGGGTGGTGGGCGGGATATTTTATTAGGAGCTCCAATACATCAATGAAATCACAGGTCCAGACTGAAGAGGGAAAAAAAAGCACCCTAATCTCCTTGATACCCACCCTCTACCCACTAAACACACACACACACACACACACACACACACACACACACACACACGGAGGAGAAGCAGTCCAGTATAGTGGAAAGGGTGCTCCATCTGGAGTCACAGGAACTGAGTTTGAATTCCCCCTCTATTAATAGGACTATTGGTCAACTCACGATTCCTTTCTAGGATTCAGTTTTTCTCATCTGTGAATTAGGTAAGATGAATTAGATTTTTAAAGGTGATATGTAACCTTAAAACCCATGTGCCTGATCTAACAAGAATAATCTATAAAATTTGGTACAATTTTTTTGGGGGTGCACTTTCTGTAAAATGGCTTTGTGCTTCTTCCCAGCTTTGCTATACCCCTTCAAATGATAGAATTAAAAAAAATAGCTAGCCCCTTGCTACATCCACATGCCCCAATATCTAGTACCTACAGTATGGTGTTTTCTTGCCTTGGAAATTTTTCCTTTGGCAGATTCAACCACACACACACACAGTCCAACACATTGGGTGAAGGACAGTGAATTCACCTAGGCCCAGTGGTCTGCTCAGGAGACAGCAAGTAACCATGGATGGAGAAATGGGTAGTCAGGCTGAGCCCGCTTCCACACTTTCTAGAAGTGAAAAGAAAGGAGTTCTACTGAGATAACTAAATGAGATGTGCCTAAGTCAAGATGCCTTCTAACATCTTTTTTTTTGGAGGGGGGAAGGCAAGGCAACTTGGGGTTAAGTGACTTGCCCAAGGTCACACAGCAAGTAAGTGTGTCAAGTGTCTGAGGCCAAATTTGAAATCAGGTCCTCCTGACTCCAGGGCTGCTGCTCTACTCACTGAGCCACCTAGCTGCCCCACTCCAACATCTTAAAGTAGCAGGAGATATGTAAAACAGAATAAAGAAAGAGTAACAAGTGACCAAGGAGAGAGAAGAAATTAGTTGTCACAAGAATTTCATCACTGAAAAATCAAAAGAAAAATGGATTTATTTTAAAAAGTGATTAGACATCAAAATAAATTACTAAAGTATTGTGAATGCTACAAAGTTAGAAAAACTGACCCAAAATATCTGATGAAAAGGGAAATACCACAAGAAGGAGTGCAAGACCCTTAGATATGAGTATAGAATAACTTCAAGAACCTTCAGGATGTTTTAGAAGAGAGCTAAATAATTAAAATAAGAAATAATGATGGAAATTGGTAAGGAAAGTAGAGATCTCAAAGAAAAATTAAGAAGAAAAGAGTGAAGGATCTAAGGTAAACAATCTCAACATATATAGATTCTTTGAAAAAGATATCAGCACATTTGAAACTCAAAAATGCTGAGGTAAAAGGAAAATTTGACAAAGCAAAGTCAAAAGGCAAGCAGTTTGGAAGAATACATAGCATTTCTACTAATTAAGGCAACTAACATTGAAGTTAGAATTTGAAATTACAATCTAATAGTTGCAGTGAAAAACACTTTAAATAAACAGCCTATCACACTTAAGAATATCATACAAGAAAATAAACTGTTAGCAATAGAAGGCAGAAACTCTAGGTAGCTAGAAGGAAAAAAAAAACAACCAAACTTAATTGACCAGCAGGCTTCATAGCCAAGGGTAAAATTCAATATCAAATAAAAAAAATACTAAAGGCATAAGGAGGAAACCCTCTACATTCCAAGGAAAAAATAGTTTGTATTATCCCAAATTATTCCTTATTCATGAAAATAAAAGGGAACAGCAATATGTTATCCTAAAATAAAGGATTAGTTTCCACATGAAAACCATATAGCCTGCAAAATCAAGCTTAATCATCAAAGATAAAAGATGGACTTCCAAATAAAATGAGAAGAGCAATTCATTTCATTAAGTACAAAGAAACTAGGCATGAGTAGCACATATGTGCAAAATCACTTAAAATATATGAAAGATGTGCCACTACATAACACAATGCTTATATTTTTCTACAGAGTTGTCAAAACAGTTTTACAGACAGGGAAATGGGGAAAGTCATGACTGGGATATCTGAATCAATCCTGCCTGGCCTGGGTATCAGAGTATGATAAGGAGAGCTCATTCCCCCCCACCTCTAGTCTCTATCAATGATTGGTGGACGAACAGCAGGAGGACAAGGGAAGAGTAATGGTGTGGGCAGTGGAACCTTTCTCTTTTGACAGGGAGTAAGCAGAGAGAATATACCAGAAGGATAATACTCTGAAGACTCTTAAAATTTTTTTTCAGCTCTGGGGTTACTTTATGGGTAATGATATTTCATGATATGCTTATCTCCAGGCAGAACTCCCTTAATTCCAATGCCTTCCCTTTGTTGATTATTTCAAGTTGATCCTGTATGCAGTTTGTTTACCTATAGTGGCTATTCGATTGTGAGCTTCTTGAGGCATATCCCCAGCACTCAGCACAGCAGCTAACACATAGTAAGTGCTTAATATTTTTTTAAACTGATTGAATTCCAGGCATCCTGTTTGATCCTAGGGAGAAAAATTCTGTGCCTCTGAGAATCTTGGCATGGAGAGACAAAAATCCAAAGGGATGAATGATTGCAGGGCCTAGGAAATGGAATGAAAGTACTTTGGATTCAGCCCAGTCCTTTGGCTCTGGATATATTATTCCTTCTCATTGCTACATTTCCTCTTCCATGGGTTAATTTTTTGGAGAGAGTTGGTTGGGGTAGGGGGCTCTCAGAAGAATTTCTTTCAAAGAAATGTATTTGGTGATTGGTAATCACGTACTTTGCTGGACTAGATGGGAAAAAAATAGAGCAAGACAATGAACTTGGAGTAGACCCCTCTTGTATAAGGTTCATAGGGAAGATAAAATGCAAAAAAACCATAAAACCAATAAATAAAGAATTAAATTCTTATGTATTTTAGTTAGGGAAAGGAGAAAGGAAGTAGATTAACTAAACTAACATTTAAAAAATCACAAATGAATATTCTTCACAATAAGAGGGGGAATGATGGGGATAGAGAATGTTTACTATATTTCCATTTAGGTTGAGAGGAAAAGAGAGGGAGAAAAAAGGAAAAAAAAAGAGGAAAAGAACAAGTATAAAAATAAGAGGATATCCAAGAAATTTAGGCAGGGTAATTGGACAGAGAAGGGAAAGATTTGTAGAAAGAGACTGTGAGGAAAAGAAAAATTCAGGGATATGTTAATTGGCCTAATTTACACAAAACAATACAAATAAACATAAGAAACACAAAATTTATCATGATAACCTGGAATGTCAATGGATTGAACTGACAAAACAAAAGAAAATGGCAGAATCCACAACATAGGGTACATATACAAGAACTGGTCATTTATTATGATATAAGAAAACCATAAAATTATTGTAGAAAAGAAGACATATTAAACACATGCTTTAAAAACCACACAACACCATAATGACTGTAATCAACAAAAGGAACATAAACAAAAGATAAACAGTTAAATAGGGATAAATCATCATAAGGATCCAGGTAGATGGTAGATTTATATCCATCACACATGGTAGATGTAAAGAGTCAATCAACCAGCAGTTTTTAAGTGCCTGCTATGTACTAGACCCTGTGCAAAGTGCTGAAGAAACAAAGAAAAGCAAAAACATGGTCTCTATTCTTAAGGAGCTTACATTCACACTGGGGCAAAGGAAGTTGAAGGGCAGGGAGTTGGGTAGGAGAGGGTGGCCTGGTGGGGAAAAAGTCCGAAAAGGGGTGTAAAAAGACAGTAGGACCAGAAACTAAGAGACAACCTCTATGTCCTCTGTCATAATGCAATATGAAGTAATCTAGAGCAGGTGTTCTTAATCTTTTTGTATATCAAGGACCCCTTTGGCAGGCCGATAAAGCCTAATATTAGTACACTTTATTGCCTAAATTCATAATTGAAGGAAATGCTAACCCAGGTAGAAGTTAGTGAAATGCTTTTCCCTATTTAAGTTCACAAACACCCTGAAATATATCCACAGACCCTTTTGATGGGAGCATATGAACAAGAGTTGCCCTCAATGGGAAGAAAAGTATGAACAGGTTGTGATTTGGACTACTGGAAAGAATACTCAACCACGGAGACATATCAAATGTGAATTATCAAAATGTAGGAGAGCTGTGATTTTCCTTATGGTGACAAAATTTTCAAGTGAGTGAAGAATGATCAGAAAAGATAAAGGTAATCTGACACTCTTAAAGATTGTGAGATTCTGACATTGTAGTTATGACAAAACCAGGATGGGAGAGAGTTTCTAGACTTTCAGAATTTTGACTTGGAAGAGACCTTAGACATACAAAGGATGTATGTCAAATACAAATTGGTTCCTTGAAATGATAGTAGAGAATTCACTGTAGAGACAGAGGTACTAAAGTTTGTGATCATATATAAGTATGAAGACTGCAGATACATGTGTGTGTTTGGTGGCACAGTGGAGAGAGTGCTGAGCCTGAAGTCAGGAATACCTGAGTTCAAATATGTGTGTGTTTATACGTGTATGTATGTGCATATATATACATCCATACATCCATACATACAGTTTTTTCCTCCAAGGACAGATTAGACTAACCAGGTAGTTTTAAGCATACATATGTAAATTAAAAAAAAAAACAGATTCTGGGACAGACTAAAACATACACATAGCTTTTCTAATTTTATTTCTTTATTTTATTATTCCTTTGCCTTTTTATTGTTTTTTTCTTTTTATTCATATACTTCCTCCACCCCGTTATGACTCTGCCTAAGTTAAATTTGGCCTTCTTTGAGAGAAGTCACTGAGCTTTGTGTTAGTATTGTATTCTTGAACATTCTGAGCTCAGAGAAGGTCTCTCATTCTTTTCAATTATACTGAGATTTGGAATGTGTGGTGATTATGGTTAAATCCCCAAAGAGGACCTAATTTAGGGGTGTTGTATGCTTTGGTTCAATGTCATGAAATATGCTCATCAAACCTGTTTTTATTTTGCTTTGAATCAACCTCCACTTTTAAAATGGTAACCTATGAAATAAAATATTTCTAGTATTATCTAGAAATTGGTCATTTTATTAGTTTTGCCTCTCCTCTCAACCACTGCAAATTACAATACTCCTCCATCTTCATCTTTTGTGATATTTGTACATTTTTTCATCATAAAGTCTCCAAAGAATATCTTTGTGCTAGAGGCCTCCTCTTCTTCTTTTAATATCTGAGGGCTTAAAATGTGTCACTTATGCTATCAATCTTTGGCCCCTCATCCTCCTATATGAATGAGCCTTCTCCTTTTCTGGTCATAAATATCCTTCATAATGCCTCTTACACTGTTACTGATAAGTTAGCAGACTTGGCAATATGCTACAAACTGCAAAAACCCAACATGCATCTTTCCGTTGCCCTTCAGGTATTTGATAATTTGAATTCTCCCCCAAATCATTTTGTTACAGTATTCATAAAGCAGAAACAGAACACCTCCAGGAGGAAATTGCCCTTAAAGGGACAGGTTTTTGCAATGACAATCAGTTTGAGATACTTGAAAACACTGCACAATTTCTCAAAATTCACTAAATATAAAATCATTAATAAAACATGTTTAATTCTGAGTCACTCTCTTCTTTTAAAAAATGGTAACTCGTAAAATATTTCTAACATTATCTAGAAATTGCTCTAAAATTCAGATGTAGACATATTCATTTTCCTAATCTTCATCAAGCTTTAGGTCTCCTCATTGACCCCTTAGTCCAAGATCCAAGGAAAAGTTTTAAAATTTCTCCCAATTAAAAATACGTTTGTGGCAGATCCTAAAATCACAACTTAGCCTTCATTTCAATTTAGCAATATGCTGTATTCTGGTTTCACATGACACTTCATATGCACACACACATTTTTCAAATAAGACTACATTGTAGATAAAGAAATGTGTCATTGAAAGTGCATTTTAATCTAAAGCTCTGAGTTTGGGCATTATATTTCATGTGAATATAGATAGTCATCAATCATAAGCGTTCCTTTGTATCTCCAACAACCTATTACAGACAAAAGAACTGTTTCTGAATTTTGAGATATTTACTGTCAGAAATATTCTAGACAGTGGTTTTCCTTGTTTAATTTCCTTCTAGCCCCAGAAAAGGAAAAATAAAGTTGGAGGGACGTTTTCCTCCCATGACCTTCTAACATCTGTTTACAGACAGTCTCACTTATTAATTTGCACAAATATCACTTCATTTTAAAGGTCAAGAAGTGATTTTATTAATTCTTCTTCATATGAAAACCATAAGAACAAAACAAAGACCAGGAGTCTTACTGAAGCATTAAGACTTTGCCTACTTAATATCACTTACTTCACTTGGCAACCAATTGAGAAAGTACAAATGACCTATTCCATATAGGGCTAAGACTTAGATTCAGAAAAAGCCGGATAAAAATGTCCTCTCTGATACTTACTATCAACTATGGGCAATTGCTTCTTAGAGCCTTAGAAAAGTGCTTAAGATTTATTCAGTATCCTACAGATAGGTTTAGATCTGTGTTAATGGAGGAGATTCTTATACCTAAGATCCTTGGTATTGCAAGATGTATGGGGTGTTCCTAAAGTCTGGACACATAGGCAAAAATGCATATTTTCAAGAAATGAAATGATTGTAATTTTAAAAATTTTATTTAATTGGAATATTAACAAATAACATCTTCAACATCAAATAACATCATATGATTTTCATATTCAAATTTCAAGGACTAATGTGCTAAAATTGACGGCAATGTGGAGTTATTGAGTTATTGCATTGAGTTCACGTGAATCTTGCAAAGTGCATCAACCTTTGCATCACAAATGATGGAAATCACATTGAAGATGTTATTTGTTAATATTCCAATTAAATAAAATGTTGTTGAAAATTTCATTCATATCATTTCTTGAAAACATGCCTTTTTTCTGTGTGTCCAGACTTTAGGAACATGCTGTATTTGTGTATTGTTTGTATGTGTATACATATATGCACAACATTAATACATACTATATATGATACAATACATGTGCATTCATCGAATGAATAAATTGTAGAGAACTTACTATGTGCCAAACACTGTGAAAAGTTCTGGGTATATAAATATGAAAGCAAGATAGTTCCTGCCCTCAAGAAGCTTATAAACTAACATTCATTTGTTTTTGGTCATGTCTGACTCTTTGTGACCCTATTTGGGGTTTTCTTGCAAAGACACTGGAGTAGTTTGCCATTTCCTTCTCCAGTCTATTTTACAGATAAGGAAAATGAGGCAAAGAGCATTAAGTGACGTGCCCAGGGTCACTCAACTGGTAAGTATCTGAGGCCAGATTGGAACTCAGGAAGATAAGTCTTCCTGATTTCAGGCCCAGCACTCTATCTGCTGTGCCATCTAGCTGCCCTACCTATAATCTAATAGGGAGAGACAATATATCCAGGGTTGCAGTGGGTAGAAAGGAACACTTTTTTAATGGCAAATAATAGGGATGGTTAGTAGGGCACTGATTTGAGCAAGTCAATTAGGCTTTTTGCCTCAATTCTTCCTTCTGTAAAATGAGGGTGTCAGACCCAATAGTATCTAAGTTTTCTTCTAGTTCTAAACTCATTATTCTATGAAGCACTTTTATGAGTTACAAAAGCAATATTTGGAGAAGGTAATGTGGCAACAAATATTCCCATCTCTGTTTTCTTGTTGCAAAACACTCACGTCATACCATAATGAAGTTCATTGACAAGCTTTTTCTAATTGCAATGGCACTATTGATTTGATAATGGTTTTCTGAGTATGACATAGAAACGAGGGAGATGGGGGTGGAGCAGTCATGGATACACACTCAGTGGCAGGGCAAATGGGAAGATGGGGAAAAGTCAAGCATGCCTGGTAGAATATAGATATAGTGTGTCCCATTTGACTTTGTGTTTGCATACTTACCAATCAGGAGAGCATGGCCAGGAATTTCAAAGCAGGGTGAAATGTGTTCCTAGGGCATGTCTTTTCTGAGGTCTGATGATCCTGAGGCTTCAACAACAGGGTGGATGCCAAGGAGAGGGTTAAATAGAATACAAAAGTAGGTTACTCTAACATCATATAATCTATTATATCCCTTTTTGTTCTTTTTAATATACATCACCACAGGTGCTCTTTTTGATCCACAAGCAATAGGGTATAATTTGACCTTTACTGAAGATTACTGTCTACGTCTATTTACACATTCTAGGATAGTTTGCTTTTTTGTCCCCCATAGCACCTCACTCTCCCGTATTCAGGTTATGGTACTTTATGATTCTTTCTTTCTTTTCTCACCTGCCTTTAAACATAGTAACTTATTCTCATATATAGTAAATTTACTAGTTTGTATTTGGTTTGTTCTTCCACCCCACATGTAATAACTTTCACTTACCTTTATTTAATTTCATTATCTTGGTTTCTTATTACTTCCCTTACATATCACAATGTAAGTTGAATAATCAATTTTTCCTAAAATTAGGGTTAGGATATTGACGGCAACACAATATCTTATAACCTTGTTAATGCAATGCTGTTTCATTCAAAATAGCATGTAAATAGAATCAATAGCTATTCCCCAGCCAACCAGATACGGTTTTCTCATTAACATTGTTCATTTAATACAAAGCATGGATTATGAATAATTTGAGAAGGAAATCAGGTCTCTAGAGTATATTGTATTATTAAATAAAGAGTGTAACTCTAAGGGAGTGTGCCAAAATAGCAATTTATCAACTAAAATTGAAACTGCTTACATAAATCGTATTGACTTACATACAGTAGGCATTTAATAAATGAATAGTACAGTGGAAAGAGTACTAGATCTAGTGTTAGTACTAGATCTAGATCTGGTTTCAAATATTGGCTCTGCTACTTTGGGCAAGTCACTTAACCTTTTTTACATCCATTTCCCTCTCTGTAAAATGAGAGCATTGGACTCAGTGATCTCTACAAAACCTTTCAATTCTAAATCCATGCACCGATCAACTGCCTTAATGAGTTACAAAAGCAATATTTGGAGAAGGTAATATAGTAACTAATATATCTCATGTCTACTTTCTTCTCTAAAACTCTCTTCATCTAAACCACAAGTGTCAAGCATGTAGCCCCTAAGTAATGTGTGGCCCAAAAGACTCCTGAATGAAGTCCAAATCAAAAACAAACAAACAAAATGCAGTTCCTATCTGATTTGAATATCTTGACGTAGGAATAAAAATGAAATATGTAAACATGAGATAGTCTAAATCAACATGTGGCCCTCAGGCATCCTTATGTATAGTTGAGTGGCCCTTATTTATATTTGAGTTAGAACACTTATATATGTGTGTATACACACACAGACATGTATGTGTATGCATCGGTATATGTATATATACACACATATGTACACAGATACATACATATACACGTATATGTGTGTATGCCATCAAGAGGGTGCTACCAATTTGATTGTAATCTTTTCCATTAAAGGGAATTTTGCTTTTTGCCCTTATAAGATACTGTACACAGTGAATGTTGAACTGAATAATGTTTCAAAAATCTTGACACATAGAAGTGGACTCCTAATTGTAGTTGGGTCTTCCACCTTTAAAATAGTAATTTGATATTTTTGTGTATTCCTGGAATTACAATTAGTGAGTGTTACCATGAATACCTACATTTTAGTTCCTGGAGAGAGAAGTGATACTAGTTTGTAGGGGAAAGGTTCTCTGTATATTTCTGAATTTTTACTCTGCATTTGTAAGCAGTAATTTTTCTATGCCTTACTTTGCCCACCTGTAACATGGAGCTATTGATTTTGTCTGCTATCTCAGAGGATGTGGCTTGTGTTTTTTAAAATTAATGATATTTCAATGATTATAAAGGCCTGAAGATTATCAGATTAAAAATGTTATGAAAGTGCAAATTATCATGATTATTTTAAATGTTACTAACTGGTATAGCCTCATTATAAAAAGAAAGCTTGTTTAGCAAGATCCCTGGGGATGCTGATGGTATTTCTCTTTCAGAACTATTAAACAAACTAATAGTAGAATATACAGTAAGTATGGTTTTTTGCTTTCAGGCATGATTTCAGTGTTAGATTTTCCCTCTGTTCTAGGACTCATAACTGTTGAACCACAATTATTCCCTGCTGTGGACCAAGTTGTGTCAATATGCCAACTCATTTGGGATATCTGTAAATCATTAGGAAAGGTTTTCCATTTTTCCCTGAGGACCACAATACAGTCCGTCACCATGGTGATTTATGACTCTTTCTGAATATGCTTGGGATAAACCATGTACTGTTTAAAATCCAATGCTCTTGAAATTAACTAACTTGGTATTTGTACATGATCCATTTGTGATACAGAGAGGGAGTCGATTTTCAAGTCAAATAATAATGGCTTTTTGTAAGACATACATTATATAAAAATATTACTAGTGGCTTAGAACACAATGTTCTTGGCTTATACTGACTGGGCCCAATAGTGAGGTGGATCACTCGCTTTGCCTTGTTATATGTCCATTCAGAGTTTGTTCTGGGAAATCCCAGGATACAATTTCTGTCTAGGATTTCACAGATTTGGGTACAATGAGTTTCCATCTCCCATGCAAGCCCCCAAGTTAATAATGCAATTATAAGATAAAGCATAGCTATTATTTTAGCCCACATAGAATGTAAAAAATGTAAAGGACATAGAGAAATCCAATAGACCAATGAAGGAAACATATTAAGAGACTCAAAATGTCTTATGTCATCTTACCTTGCCCTCCCTAGTGGGTTTCAATTTTTCCACAGGGTTCTACACACGCATTTCAGGACACATATGCAAACACATGTCTGACTGAGCATGGTACAGTAGAAAGAGTGCTGAATTTGAAGTCAGGACCTACGTTCAAATTCTGCTCTGTGACTTACACCTCTTTGACCTTGGGCAAATCCCTTCACCTACGTGGGTTTCTTTATCTATAAAATTAGGAGGTTGAATTCCATGACTTACAAAGTTCCTTTTAGCTGTAAATTTGATCACTGTGACTCAAGGGAGAAATATACTTCAGTAGGAATTATCACAGTTTTACCACCGCCTCAGCTGCTACCTTTTCTTGGGTGGGCAAAATTCATTTTGTATTCTCTAGTCTCTGATCTGTGCTCGGAAAAAGAGAAAAGAAAGTCAAAGAAAACCAGAAGCTCTCCTGTCAGGTTGCAAGAATGAATGTGTTTATCTTTGCCACAAGGTAACTATTAAAAAGGTCCTTTCCTCTCTCTCCTGACCGTCTAGCTCCCCTGCCCCACAACATACACATACTCTCAGGATCTCTCTAGAAGGGAGATAGAAAATAGAGCATAATAATAAAAAATGTCATTGAGAAGAAGAAAGACGAGACAGGAGGACAGGGGATAGGAGGGGAAAGCACAGGAAAGGAGAGGAGAGGAGAGAAAGAGACCTTCAAGAAACGTATTGAATATACAAGATATGTCATTTAAAGGATGGCTATTTTCTCTAGATGAAAGAAATTCTTGAACACAATAGATTTATATGTATGTATTGACAAAGACTTGAAACCCAAAATTGTAACCCATAACTAATACTCTCCCAACAAGTGGATATTTAAAATATTATGATGCATGAAATATTAATAATAACAATAAATATTAATATGCATGAAACAGTGATGGGACTGTCATTTCACCTCCACCTTGGCTCTATACTATCTGAGGAACCCACTTAAGTTCTCTCTACCTTGTTACAAGCCAGGATTTGGGTTAGGTTTATCCTCCAGTTGGTTGTTCTTTTCTCAGAAAAGGCATTTGTAAAGCTTGCGGAGCCCATCTTCCATGTGGCAGCCAGTAACAGAGAAATCTAGGAGCTTCCAGTCTTTCAAATACATGAGGTGGTTGCTAAGGCTAGAAATCTATCTGATGACTACTTTTCAGTCACCTGTGCAGAGAAACACAATGTAAAAGAGGCAGCCAGCCTCAAGCTTGTCTATAAAGCACATGTGTTTACTGCCATGAACAAGCAGCTATTGGGGGTGAGAGGTGCAACCCCTTACAGGAAATCCAATAGACAGTCTTCCAGAATGCCTTCCTCAGAGACAGTAAAAAAAGAGATTGCTAGAGAGAGAAGTCACTCTTTTCAAGGTCTATAAAGTGTGTGCCCTTCCTGGCTTAGTGACAAACCTCTTTGACGTAGCCTCCTCCCCACAACTTTCCACCCTAGCTATATTATCTCATTGTTAACTTTGTTTGCATGAATCCCTTGTAAGTGACCAAGCTCAACTACATCAATGTTCTATAGGGTGTGCTCTAGTCAAAACACTTCAAGGTGGAAGGTTCCCTTGATTTCATCCATTCCAATCATTTGATTATAACACTGAGCTCAGGCACAGACTGATAAATTCCTTGAAGGCAGCAATCAAGCACAAAATATACTACAAAAGTTAGAGCTGCAATTCAAACCCAGATCCTCTCATTTCAAATGCATTTTTCTTCCATATAGTTCTGAATATTTCCCTTAGCTGACCTCTAAGAACCCAATCTTCTTCCTGCCTGTTCTTGTACCACCTGCTTGTTCTTCCGTGTTTTTGTTGAGTTTTATGGGACCGGTCACTGTACCATCAGGTTTTTCATCTCATTTCTATATTGATTTAAATTTTACAAACATATTTCCTCAGAACAAATGTGTGGTGTAGGAAATGAATATATTATTACGTCCCTTTCCTATTTGTTTTCCTGATACTTTTCTCTCTGGGTTTTTCTCCTACCTATCCAGCCCCTCCCTTGCTGAACTAAAATCTTTCCTGCCACTCTAAATGTATTTGTAGCCAAAGGCTCTGTCCTGAGACGTCTAACCTTCTTTCTGTACCTTCTCTTGGCGATTTAATCATCTCTTGTGGGTTCAATTTCCATGTCCATTCAAATGACTGCCAGACCTATATGTCCAATTCTAGTCCCTGTTCTGACCTCCGTGACCCCATTATCAACTTCCCATTAGACAATTTCAATTAGACAACCTGTAATCATCTTTAACTCAACATATATGTATATATACACATATACATACATATACATACACATACATACATATATGGACATATACATACATATGTGTGTATATATGTATATATGTGTGTGTGTGTGTGTGTGTGTGTGTGCGTATGCCAAACTCATACTTCTTTCTAACTCCCTTATTCCTGTCAAGGGCAACACTATCCTTCTAGTCACCTAGGTTTACAACCTCAGAGTCATCTCTGATTCTTCTTCACCTCCCATATGTAATTAGTTACCAGGTCTGGTCTATTATCTCTCCACAACATGGCTTGTATATGCCTCTCTTTTTTTTCCCCACTCATAAGACTCTAGCCCTATCACCTGTAGGCTGGAATACTGCTATAGATTACTACTCTATCTTCTGCCTCAAGTCCTTCTCCCTCTGTAATCCCTCCCTCACATAGCTGCCAGAGTGATATTCTTAAAATGCTATCTAACCACGGCACCCGCTTCCTCAATAAGTAGTTCCATATTGCCTCTAGGATAAAACAGAAACTATACTGTTTGACATTTAAAGTCCTTCACAATGTAATAGTAATAATAATAATAATGCACTTTGCAAAGAGCTCATTTTATTCCACAAAAATTCTGCGAGATTTGCTCAGGGTCACACAGTTAGTAAGTGTCTGAGGCCAAATTTGAACTCAGATCCTCCTGCATCTAGGCCCAATCTACTGCTCCATCTAACTGCTTCTAATCTACATGTCTAAGCTTATTCCACATTACTTCCATTCATGCTAAGCTCTAACCCAACTAGCTGATTTATTGTTCCTCATATCACAACAACCAGTGCTCTATTTGTACACCTCTGCACAGGCTATCTTCTATTATGAAAATTAACTGCCTCCTTACCTTCACCTCTTAGAATGTCTAATAAAGTTTCAAACTGGTGCTTCTTACATGAGGTCTTTCCTGAACCCCTTAGTTAATAGTACTGCCCTGCCCCCATTGTCTTGAATTTACCTCATAGAATATGTATATCTCCAGCTCCACATTTACCTATCTATCTATCTATCTATCTATCTATCTATCTATCTATCTATCTGTCTGTCTGTCTGTCTGTCTGTCTGTCTATCTATCTATCTATCTATCTATCTATCTATCTGTCTGTCTGTCTATCTGCCTGCCTGTCTATCTGCCTGCCTGTCTATCTATTCCTCTACTTATCCTCAACCTTGACCCCTACATTTCCCAAATGACACCCTATTCTGTACCTAAATGACATGGCAAGGAGATTTTTTTCTCATCAGCAGTGGATGGAGGTAGGAGGGGGGAGTTGATATATGGCTATCTCTAATTTGGAAATGAGGGAAACTGAGGCACCAATCTAAACCAGGTTATTTCTTGTGAGAAAAATAGATAAAGCAATCCCAGAATTGTCAGTCGCTGCTATCAAGCCTTTCCTCTCCCTACTGGAGTGGCAATTATGGTCAGCTTTTCAAGCTTTAGATTGAGCAATTGTGACAGAGCCAGATAAAGGTGGTGGTTTGTTTTGATTTTTTTTATTGAAAAAGAAATTTTCCACAACAAATATATCTGTACACTAGCCGAAAGGTCACTCTCAGACACTCGAAGTTTTGACATATGAACCCTGGCTGCCAAATGATCCATGTCCAAGATGGAATTGGCACTAAGTGCCCATACGGATCCAGGGGCAGGCAGTTGGCATGTGAAAGACAAGTTGCAGCTATTGGGGAGCCACCATGATCCTGGATTGCCAGGGTCACTGCTACATATAATCAAGGGGCCCCAGTTTTGTGACTTTGGCTCCAAGGTTAATTAACGACAGAAAAAATGACAACTTCAGGTGGCGGGCTCCACTGCTGGAATCAGGGAGAAAAGGATGCCTTGAAATTGCCAACCTTGACACCAACATAGCAGCCTAGTAGAAACCAGCAGAGGTGAAACCAGAGACTGGCAGAGGTTACTACACCAGTGACAAGACAGAAAAAAGAACACATCCATCCTTCAGTTAGTAAAAATACAATTTGAAAGGAGGAAAACTGAACTGTAGTGCCTCTTTGAGGAGCAGAAGCCCCCCCACAACATGATTAGCTGAGCAGAAACAACTTCATCCATGGGCTCCCCTCTTCCACAGAGCTAAAGACTCTCTCTCCTGACCCAGCCCCATCAGCAGCAGACAAATAATACTCCTATAGCTTTCTCCAACCAAGCTGCCCCTAAGCAAGCAGGTGCAGCAAGCTGGGGGTTAATTAATATCTCTGACTACAGCCTAGACCCAGTTACTACTCAGCAGCCAAACATTTCTTAAGGGTCATCTCCTTGTAGGGCTGTTGTTTTTCCCACCTACTGTCAGTCTCATGTCCTTTATTGTCCCTTTTATTCTGTAACTTCCCTTTAGCTCAGCTCACAAGCTGTGACAGGTTGGGTCTTTCCAGGATACTGCCAGTGCCTATGGGCATAGCTACAGGAACAGGGAAACAAAAGCAAACTGAGAAATAGCCCCTCAGATGCTTTTTCTGCCCCCCAGCCTGGCTTGCTTTGGGACTGTTCTTACCAGCATCTTTTCTGCCTGGTCCTGCTGGTCCTTGATGCTACCTGGTGAGCCAGCTAGGAAGGGCTCATTGCTTCGGTACGTGACCCCAGTGAGTCTGTTCAGGAGATTGGCCTGCTTTCTCTAGGTTAAGTGCAATGTACTCTGCTCTCACCCAGCCCAAATCCTCTCTGCTATAAACTTGTAAATAAGTAGGCTCTGGCTGCATAATATCCGTGTGTGTGGGTGTATGAGTGTGTGTGTGTGGTGGGGAGGGGGGCAGTGCTCCCAATGCCAGTGCCACACTGTGCCCTCCCCCTACCCCTCAGCCCAGTGCACCTGCTGCCCAGTGCTCTGGGTAATGCTTTATTGTGCCCTGTCATTGTCTGTGCTGCTGCTTGCTGTGTGGGCTGTGCTCCTTCCGAGTGGGGAGGAATGTTTATTAGTTTTAATTGGTGGACACTGTTGGACAGTGACATTTGGGGAATATTGCATGCCATTCACCCTGCACCAGGTGTCGGCTGCCATGGCAGATGTAAGAGGATCAACTTCGAATAATACCTACTGCTTATTGCCTTCCCAAAACACTACAGCTGTTGTTGCTTTCTCCTATGTACTGGTGTTTACGATCCTTTCCCCACTCCATGTTTCTCCTTTCCTCACCCCAATACTGTCATTAGAGAAGATAGCTTCCTGCCAAATGTATCTAAGACTGCAGTATTCATTCCTCCAAATTCAAGGAACATTCTATTCACTTTTCTCAATTATCTGTCTCTCAGTTTCACTGTTAAGAATTCATCTGTGAGGAAAGTTTAAACCATGACTTGGTGAGAGAAAGTATGAACTTACCATGTTTAATAAAAAGTAAAAACAAGCAAGCAAAAAAAGGTGCCTAAAATTAAATTTCTTTCTTACCCATTTCCAGAGTTTCACACACACACACACACACACACACACACACACGCACATGCACATGTGTATGTATATGTTTGTATATGCATGTATGTATGTATGTGTATATACATTCATGTTTTGCCACCCAATAGTGTTTTTTTTTTCGTACCTATAGCTAATTTGACTTACTTTGTCCTATTCCTCCTTTGCATGTAGATTTCTGGGCAAAAAGCACCCAAACCACCCCAGTAATGACCAAAACGGCTTGCAGACATACCAGATTGAGCTCTGCAGTACCCATCTTGCCAAATGATGAATGTGCCTGGACAATGGTGCAAGATCCCTATACCTATCTGTGCTCAGGAGACAGGTTTTTTTTTTAGTCCAGTCTACTTCCTTGGTTGGTCCAGCGAAATGCTGACTCCAGCAAAACAGACAATGCCAGGAACTGGGCTCAGGCTTCCTTTCTGTTTAATGCCTTAATAATAATGGTGTATGTCACTTATAGCTTCTTTATGCTTGTTTATACATTTATATCAGCTGCAGCTGCAGCAGCATCCAGGCGATGCTCAGGCTTCCCAAAACAGAGATTGCAATTGCGAGGCAGTGCTGCCACCTAGTGACATAAAGACTATAACATCCCCCCCCCCCAAAAAAGTGTCAACTGTCTATAGGATCTGAAATTCCGTCTCTTATAAATATCAACTTGTTAAACTTTGACTTCAATTTAAAGTGGAACAATTAAAACATGTATCCATGTCCCAAAATGCTGTAATTAAAAGTAACCCTAAAAGTAATGTTTTAATGATGCCAGTCCTTTAAATGGTAACTGGCTAAACAGAATGCCCTATGTTGCTAACTAATTATGGGCTCCGATGTGCTGATTTATAAAGCTAAGTGACCCAAGCAAATAAAATCATTACATTGAATTTCTCCTCCAGATTCTCAGTCTCATACCATCTGTTGTTTAGCCATATATTCTTACTGGGTAAAGGGTTGAGGGTGAGCTTAGTGAGAAGGAAGATTCTTAGTCCTTGAAAAACACATATCTCATGTCATGGCAGAGTATATACCCACAGAGAGCTCTTTTATTTTAAAACACCCAGGAAAATGGGTGGCCAGTTTTATATAATATGCAGGTCACATGTTAGGAAAACAACAATTACATATGCTCTTTAAATATGTATGTGTTTATCTGTCTATCTTTCTATCTATCTATCCACACAAATATAGACACAGAAATGTGTGTATTTTTCTTTGTTGCATGCCTAGATATGCCCTTCTTGCCCTCCAAATCATTACCAAGTGACCAACATCCAGTTGATATACTAGTTTATTCCTCACGAAACAGACTCAGTCCACATTGGATAACTTATAGGAGACGATAGATAGACAGACAGACAGACAGGTAGATAGATAGATAGACAGACATAGATAGATAGATAGATAGATAGATAGATATGTATACATACAAATATACAAAAAGAGAGAGGAAGAGAGAGAGGGGAGAGAGAGAGAGAGAGAGAGAGAGAGAGAGAGAGAGAGAGAGAGAAAGGAGTGAAGAAAAGAGGGAATGAGAGAGAATAAGTATTTATATACTACCTACTGCATACCAGACAAT
The DNA here is from genome assembly GCF_011100635.1 of Trichosurus vulpecula. Taxonomy (NCBI): domain Eukaryota; kingdom Metazoa; phylum Chordata; class Mammalia; order Diprotodontia; family Phalangeridae; genus Trichosurus; species Trichosurus vulpecula. The sequence continues at coordinate 309,243,770 of NC_050576.1, read as the reverse complement.
GTGCAAAGTTCTTTACGGATATTAACTCATTTAATTCTCACAATAACCCTGTGAAGTAGGTGCTCTTATTACCAACATTTTGCAGTGGGGAAAACTGTGGCAAACAAAGGTTGACTGATTTACCCAGGTTCACACAGCTAGTGTCTGAGGTTGGATCTGAACTCACGTCTTTCTTATTCCATTCCTTGCACCACTTAGCTGCCTCATAAAATTGGCAAGCATAAATGGAATGTGATCCACATTGCTAGGGGAGCTTTCAAATTAATTAGCTCACGGTATTTTAAGTGACAGATGTGTAAATATGCATGCTTATATTTGCTTTTGAAAAACTATTGATTTTTTTAAACGTCACTGTCAAATCACCATAGGATTATTGATTTAGAGCAGAAAGGTACCTTGGAAGTCTCCTGTTTCAACTACCCATTTTATAGATGAGGAAACTGAAACCAGAGGAGGGAAAATGACTTATCCAAGGTGAGGCAGGTGGTAATTGTCCCTAGTCTGTTTTCTACTCACAGGGCACAATAACCTTTCCCTTCAGGGAAAAGAAAAAACAGTGAAACAGACCTAGCCCAACCCATTGCATCCAACCAAATAAGCAATATTTCACAGTTATTGTTCCTTACCTTTAAAATAAAAACAAAACAAACCAGAAATCCCAAGACATTGAAAGTATCTTTCATCATCTGTTCTATAGGATCAAGATTGGTTGTATTTGATTTCAGTTTATCAATTTTATAAACACTTTTCCACCTTATTTCTATTGTTGTAGTCATCTTTTATATTATTTTGCCAATTCTGATTCTTTTGCTCCTTGTCCATTTACAGAGGTCTTACCATGGCTCTCTGATTTTTTTTTTTACAATGCCATAGGATCCTATTACATTCATATGCCACAATTTGTTTAGCTATTCCTCAATCAACAAGTACCCATTTTGTTTCTATGTTTTCATCACCACAAAAAGTACTACTGCAAAAATTTTGGTATATGTGGGACCTTTTTTTTCCCCCTCATTATTTATCTCTTTGGGGCATATGCTCGATAGTAAAGATCCTGGATTACAGATTAGAAACAATTTAATAGCTAATCTGCATAGCTTCAAATTGCTTTAAGCAATTGTAGTACATAGAATCCCTGTATCACCAACAAAGGTGGGCCTGTCTTCCCTCAGCCAGGTCCAAATTGCCTATTTCTGTGTCTTGTACGTCTTTGCCAATTTGAAGGCTTCAGGTAAAATTTCAGTGTCATTTGAATGTGCATTTCTTTGATTAAAGAGATTTGAAGTTTTCTTTTCATATGTTTATAGATAATTTACATTTCTTCCTTTGAAAAATGTGAATTATAATCTCCCTTGCTTTTTCTTTTTAACTACAATCTTTTTACGGTTTCAAACTCTGAAAGAATAAAACAGTGGATGAAACAAACTAAAAAAACCCACAATAAAGTACTTAAAATAAATGATCTCCAAGTCAAACTTGAAAGTTCAAATGCCAACAACTGAAGTCTTTGACTGAAATTCTTATTTACCTTATGTTGACTGAGGTCTTGAGCCTGGGCTACTCTTAAGGCACTAACGGAAGTGATTCTCAGCCTCAGACTCTTCAGCAATGCTTGTATGCCAAAGTTATAGAATTTGCAGAATCAAGTGTCTTTCTCCTCTAAAAATGTAAAATAAGAAAACAAAACCTATGCATAATTTATAGATGCCCCAGGACAGTCTTAAATTATGCAACCCACACATCCATGAAAAGTTGCTTAAATAATTCCTTAGTTATTTCTTGACACTGATCAATCCCTCCTGACTTCCTTTCACCGTCAAGCCAAATCAGAGAAGCATTCAGACATTCCCCACCCAACCCCAACCCCAGACATTGTCAAACATTTTGAAAGGAAATCTACCAGAGAACAAGGACACACAGACATTTGCTAAATAAATGTTGCTTTTATCAACTGAGTAGTCCTCTCTGCTCAGAAGTCTTCTCTGGAGAGCATAATGGGAATTAAAAGTACTCTCAATAAACTTCATTACCTCAGTCATCCTTAGCCATTTTAATGTTAAATTAACCGGATCTCCTATGTGTACATCTACTTGAAGGTAGTAATTTAATAGCATTAACATTTGTGCATTCATGAGCTGTTTAACTTCGCATCTTTGTTTCTTTCTTCGTCTTTTTGGGATCTAGATCCTAAAAAAAATACTTTTGTTGTGTTTTATTTTTCTTTCTATTGTCCCACCTTCTCCTGGATGTGACCATGAAAACTGAGCTAGATGCATGCATATATTAGGAGAAAATAACTAGTAGACCACTGGTAAATTTGATAAACACTGGATAGATTTGGAAAGGTTCATTTGCTACTTTAAATATTGCAAAAAAAATCTATTCTTTAAAAAGTGTCTATAGAATATCCTTGTCCAACAAAGTTTTCAAGTGACCTTAACCTTCCCTGAGTTGTGTATTGTCTCTGCCCCAGATGATTTAGTTCAGAGGGAGGATAAAAAGGAACAAAGAGAAGCAAGATAAGAATAAGGATTACAGTAATAGTTTAACTTGAATGTTGCCTGAGCATCTTTAAGCAATACAATTATATTTCCCTCGTTTCAAAAACTTCCATGTGGCTTTTAAGAAAAGTCTAATGGAAACTGATTTAGAATGACAGCATTCTTAACCAGATGAGAGAGCTTATTAATCATTTTGTCCAACCAACTCATTTTACAGATGAAGACACAGCATAGTGAAAAAGAAAGTCAGTTGACTTAGATTCTTTTGATCCCTTGAGGATATTGATAAGCTGGATAGTATCCAAAGAAGGGCAATCCTGACGGTGAACTGCCTTTACTCCATGCCTCATGAGGATTGATTGAAGGATAGTTAACTTGAAGAAAAGATGATTCAGAAGGCACATGACGGCTGCGTTCAAATATGTGAGGGGCTATCTCCTCCCAGAAGGCTTAAACTTGTTCTGTTTGGCCCCAAAGGGCAGAAACAGGAGCAATATTTCAAAGTGGGGAATTTTGTACTGATGGTAAGGAAATCTCCCTAACAATAAGAACTTTTCAAAAGTAGAATGGGCTATCTCAAGTAGTAGTGGCTTCCTCTTTTTTGGTGGTCTTCAAGATTAGATATCTACTTGTCAGGTAAATTAAATTGTGGTATGTGTTGGAGCGAATTGCTCCATGAGTCTAAGTGACTCCCTAAGTCACACAAGGATGCTGAATCAGCCTAAAAACCAGGTTCCCTCACTTCCAGGCCAAAGTTCCTTCTAAGTTACAGTAATGATAATGACTCACACTTATATGATATTTTAAGTTTTGAAAAGCACTTTCCTTACAATAACATCGTAAGGTCTTATAGTCATAAGACTTAGTTCTTATTTTAGTTGCATTTTCAAGACAAGAAAACCAACACTTTGCAAGATTGTATTGATTAGGTTTAGAGTTGGTAGAGCTGGTTTAGGTATGAAAGAATTCACTTAGACCTTCTCTGTAGCCACTGGGAACTTTATTGACACAAAAGCAACATGAGTCTACCAGCACGGAAGCGACGTGAGACCCTGATATTTGGGGGAGTTATGCTTGTATAGAGATTTCAGAATGATGATGTACTTTTAGAGGTTTATGAGGGGGTCAAAAGATTAGGGACAGGATGAGGAAGATGGATGACGCAAGACAAGGGAGACAGGGTAATTTTATGACCCAGGATGGGGGGAGACAAAGAATTTTATGGTCCAGGATAAGGGGGAAGTCTTGTATTTCAAGATAAGGAGAAGAAACTTTAGGACACCTTCAGCTTAGCGAGCAAACTAGAGAAAAGCAACTCTTAACACTTAAGGCACTGTTTGTATCCTCGTCAGTATGATTTGTCTCTTAATGTGTCACTAATTAAATGTCTGAGGGAGAATTGAGGCTTAAGTCTCCTGACTTCAAGTCCAGAATTCTTTCCATTGTGTGCATTGTAACTCAAGCTTTGCATAGAGTAATGGTGAACAATCATTATTATTGCTATGGTATCATAGGAGAGATTTGAAATGTATACAAATGGCTAGAGAATAAGGAACACTATGAAAGTGAAATAAAACTGACAAGAAAGACAAAGTACTATGGGGGTTCAGAAAAGAGAGTACTTCATCTATTTTGAATATCGCTCATACATGGCAATATACAGAGAATAGAACTGCTGGGAAAATCAGACCAAGGAGAAATACAATACAGCATCTAACAGGTTTTGATAGAAATTAAAACTATTTTATACAAAGCATCCTCAAGGACACACCTCTGAAACTTTGGGAGTCCCTCAAAGAAGTACTGGTTTTTCCTTTGATGATACTTTAATCTTGTCAAAAAATGATCATTACATTCTTATGTACACTGTTTCAGAGCTGGAATATGTTTAAGATTGAAGTGTTTCCTCTATATTCCTTGCATGTGGAAACCGATTTTTATTAGATGGGAAAAGTTCTGTAGCTTTTAGCATTGCTCATTATCTACAACCGTGTGATGATATCTTATGATATCCTCATAATACAGGGAGGGGGGAGGAGGGGAGAGGACATACCTAAGAGTGTCATTGGAGCCTTGCAAAAATACCTTACAATGCATGTTTTATGGTCCTACATTTTGGAGAAAGAAAAACGTTAGGAGTAACTGTAATTTCCTCATAGATTATGAGCTTCTTGAAGACAGGGGTTTGTGCCATTTTTCATCTTTTTATCCATAGTACCAAGCAGAATGCCTTGTAAATAGTAATGTTAATTAAATGTTTTCTGAATTAAATTTAACTTACATGGCAAGGAACAAATTATTGGTTTCAGTGTTTGTCTCACTCCCCTCACCATTAATTTATGCTATGTATACATCTAAAAAGATATATGGTTAGAGGACCAAAAAATTCTTTTTGTTTACAAAATGTTTTTTTTCAATATCAAAATTAATAGCAGTGCACACAGCTATACATTCACCCACACAGAAGAGGTAGGGATAACGGTCATATAAAATGCCAAATTCATTCTTTTATTCTCTGGGCTTTTGGATCCTGACTCAGTGTATCACTCTTTGCTCCACTCCATGATTCCCCTAATTAACTTAACCTGGCTTATTGGCATCATTCTTGTTCTCCCTGTTTCTAGATCCCATTTGCTATAACTGGTTCCTTCAGACATCTTCATCTATTTGGCTGACAATATCTTAAGCACTGTTGAAGCCAGTACCTTTCCCCCATGTGACAATAAGTTCATCATTAATATATTCTCATGGATACATGAGACATAAGTCACATCTATTCATACTGAGGACCCAAGACCAGAGTCCTGTGGGAATTGGTGGATCCTAACATCTAATGGAAATTCATTTTAATGATTAATTTCCTAGCCAGAATACAAGGATTTTTTTTTTTTGTAAAAAAGATAAATTGCTGTTTGTGATTGTAACATGATTATTGGACCCTCAACACCATTCCTATCAAAGACCGATGCAGCTTCTCTCTCATTGTTTGCTTCCTGAAGCATTCTTGTTTCCTACTTCTCTTCTTATATCTGAAAAGAACCATTCATGTCCTATATTGCACTCCCACATCCATGTTGCATGTGTGTTTGTGTTTATCACTTTTTCACTTTGCTCATTCTCTTTCTGTCTTGGTGATCTCATCAATCCCAAATCCCTTCCCTTTATAAGACATTTTGTCTTTAGTCTCCAGAGGTTTTCAAAGGCTGTTCCCTATGTTTGGGATGAACCCCCTATTCATCCGTAGTTCAGTTCAAGTGACACCTCCTGAAAGAAGCTTATCATGATATCTCCCCCCTTGAACCACTAGTGCTTCCCCCAAAAAATGAGTTTGTATAGATTTTATCTAATTTTACCATTTATGCTGTTTTCCCCAAAATAATATAATCCCTTGAGGTCAGGCTTAATTGTTGTCCTTGTAATACATGTAATGCTAAACAATAGACATTTATTAAATATTGTTGAATTGAAGTAAATCTAAGGAGGAAGAATAATTCTGACCATTTTCACCAAATTTAATTCAACACATATTTATTAAGTACCTTTACACTGTGTTAGGTGTAAAATGAAATAATAAAAATTCAAGTGTCTGACTTCATCATTCATGAAGTGATATGATACTTTGATAGTAGAGGCCTTTCAGACCAACACATTACCCACGTGTACAAAGAATACCTTACTGTTTTAGTTCAAGGAAATATGTTACAATGCTTTAAAAATTAATTAGTTCTTTTTGAGCTAAAACAGTTTTGAAATGTAAATTTTATTTGTGGTATGTCTGTTTTTGTAGCCTTATGACTGACAATCTCACAATCTGTCTTTTGTATGCATTTCTTTTTTTGGGTGATAGCAAAACAAGTGAATATTTTTGGAGAATATCCTTAATGTACTAAAAGAAAATATTTTTTTAAATAGAAGGAAGATTCTTTACTTATTTTTTGTTAGTTTGCAGAAGATATAGTAGATTTTAAAATCGAAGTGCCTCAGCAGTCCTCCTGTCCACTATCACTGCCTATACTTGAACATCTAACCAACTATTCCTCATTTGGAGTCCTGACTATACTTGTAAGAGAGTTTGGAGGAAGTTTTGTTTCTTTCCTTGTTTTTAAAGTTATCTTTACTTTTATTAAACCAGGTGGGGCAAGACTAAAATAAAGACACAATTCTAGTCCATCGTAATGCGGCAGTGAACATAAACTGAGACATCAGTCACAGAAACAGAGACTATTTTTCCCTAAACATCCTTTAAGGGCTAATCTTCCCTTTTATTTTCTCTATTACTTTCAATTCTCAGGCCAAATGGTGAACCCTATGAGATGACACTTCACATCTCATCTAATGCCATCTAACAATGTGTCCCATCTCCCTCCATACCTCTGCCCTCACACATTTTGTCTTTATTTTTCCAGTTACTTTTTCATTTGTTCAATCATTCTTATAAGTAAATCAATCTGTATAATTTTTGGAAAAAGATTTCATTAAACCCCACATCAAATATCTTCCAAAATCAATACATATATGTATATATACCCACATACACACGTATCACATCCACTGGGCCACTTTTATCTACTACCACTATAGTTCTGTCAAAGCATGGAATCAAATCTGTGCTCTAGGATTCAATGCTGTTCTTCAGTCACTCAGTTGTACCTGACTCCGACTCTTCATGACCCCATGAATCACAGCATGCCAGCACTGTCCAGAGAGTTTTCTTGGCAAAGATGTTTGAGTTGTTTGCCATTTCCTTCAGCACTGGATTGAGGTAAATAGAGGTCAAAGTGACTCACTCAGGGCCACACAGCTAGTAAGCATCTGAGGTTGGATTTGAATTCAGATCTTCCTGACTCCAGGCCTAGCGCTCTATCCACCCAGCTGCCTATTAGTTATGTTTAGTTATCCCATAAAAGTTTATGGATTTTTTTCTCCTAATATTTGTTCTTATATTTTGCTAAGGAGTATAGCTAAGCTCACTTGACAGTGAGAAATGGCTAGTGGGACTGTTCTTCAAGGAGAGGATTTTGTTACTGAAACTTTTGAATCTTCCCAGCTTCCATGATTTCTGAAAGACAATGGGGCTATATTTAATACTGTATTAATTTTCTCTGTCTTTTGCTCTATCATTTAAAGGAAATACAAATCTTTTTAACTGGAAGGAAATTGATTTTCTGAGTATGGTTTAATTGAAATACTTTGGTTCTAACCCTTACTTGGAGCCAGTGGGTGTCAAGAATTAATGAGGTTATTGGTTATCCTAGACATTGTGGTTCCAAAGCTACCTTGACAAAGGAGAGAGTGCAGGAATTTGAGCTATGAAATATAATGTACAGTTTCCAGTAACAACAATTCTTTTTTTGCCAGAATTTTCTTTCTGTTTTACTTTGTCTACAATAAGTCAGAGATATTCAGACATTGGTTTACTGTCTAGAACTCTACCGAGTTCTTTCTATATATTTAAAAATACACTAATATGAGACTGTTGTTGTTTGTTGTGGAGTGTGTGTATGTATAAGTTTGAAACAAAGGACTGCCTCACAACAACACTGAGAGGCAGGTAGACAGATAGTAAAAGTATCATTATCAACCTGTTAGGAAACTGAAGGTCAGAGACTTGAAGTGACCTGTGGGTTATTATTGATTCTTGTCAATATGTTCTAAAGAATAGAACCAATAGAAGCTGTGTTAAAAAGAATCTTATTTTCTAGTAACATTACCAGGCTTTGTATTCCGGCCTAGCACAAGTGCTTTATAATCAAAAGACTCTGGACTTTTCCTTCTAAAGCACAAATAAATTAAAGGGGAGAAAAGTGGCAGTATGTATGATGTAGTAGAAAGACTATGGGACTAGGAGTGAAAAGATCTGAACTTGAGTTCTAGCTCCAACGTTAATTAACTATGTCACCATGAACAAGTCACAATCTTTCTGAACCTCAGTTTCTTCATCTGTACAAAGGGAGATCACAACACCTACCCATATCAGTAATAACATAAATCCTGTTATAAGCAATGTCTCTAAATGGTAAAATAAAATCCAAGAATGTTTGCCTTAAATATATTTAAACTTATTCATTTATTCCAACATCATAACAGCATAAGATGGAGTAAATATTCAATACTCTCTTTGAATAATTTATCAAAATATTCAGCATATTTGGTGTAACTCCACTAAGCAACAATAACGAACTTTTAAAATAAAGTGTCAGTGAGGTGTCACAGATAAGTAAGTCAATAAACATTTATAAAGCATCTAGTCTGTGTCAGGCATTGTACTAAGCTCTCAGGATGTGAAGAAAGGCAAAAGATAATTCTTACCCTGAAAGAGCTCACAACCCAATGAGGGAGACAACATGTAAATAATTATATATGCACAAGCTAAATACAGGATAAATTGGTGATAACCAACAGAGGGAAGGCATTGGCTCACCTTGACCCTTATCAATCTCTATGCACATCAATTAAGTTCTCTTTTGCTCTCTGAGCCCATGAAGAACACCCAGGCATTCTCCTCTCCTCACCATTGGCATCATTCTTATCGCTCCCAGTACAAGTATACTGACTACCTTAGAATTCTGAGAATTTACCATTTTCCCTGACCCTTTTGTTGTAGTAGATTTACTGATCAATAATGATTCTGATTTAAATAATATTTTACAATTTAGAAAAGAGTTTCCTTAACAGCAATTCTGTGAAGTAGGTAGTAGAAGTATTAGCGATCCCATTTTTATAGATGAGAAAACTGAGGATTACAGAGCTTGTGACTTGTCTACCACATTTGGCTCTTTCCACCATGAACTTCCTGGCCATCTTAAGCCATGACACCTTCATGGCGGTCATGTTCACTTCTCCATTGAAACTGAGACTGCTACTTCTGAGGCCCAGTGCTCTGACTGGAGAGCTTTCATGTTATCTAACTTGGTGTGCTTCCTGAACATCCTTAGGCCATGTCAACATGATCACACCCACCCACCCACCTCTCTACCCATCTTTCTACCTGTCATTTTCTTTACCTGTTGTCCTTCTCTATTAGAATCTAAGTGCTTTTAGGGAAGGGGATAATTGATTTTTTTCCCTATCTCAAGCTTTTAGCACAGTACCTGGAACATAATAACTACTGACTAAAATAGTTTTGATTAATTCAATCATTTATAGTTATACAACTAAGTAATAATGGAGCTGAGATTCAAGTCATCTCCACCCATGTCTGACGACCATTTTAGGCTATGCAACTATTAGAAGTTGTATGTCATCAGCCTTGCTCTTTAGTTTGGCTGTACTGAAGAAATTAAGGTCAAGGAACTTCAGATTACAAGTCTCTGATCCTAGTTTCTAACTCTCAACCCCAGACTCCTACACTTATGGCACCCAGGAGGCTGCCGGGCATGCCGGGAAAGCACAAGTTCTTTTTATCTGCTTAACCAAGGAAAGCACGGTGAAGGGGTTGACAAGCTTACTTTAATCCAGCATTCAGTTAGTTCAGTGGAGCATACAGGCAGCATTCAGTTAGTTCAGGGGAAGAAATAGCCAGCACCCTGAACTTTAGAACATTCATTTAGTTCGGGGGAAAAAACCAACACCCCGAACTTCAGAACAACATACAAACAAATTACAAATATCAGCAGACAGACCCAATACAATTCGTAGCTACCAACATCTAGGTTCAGCCCGGAACAAGGGCTGGCCCAGAGTCACGCTCGCCACTGTTCCCGCTGCTGCTCCAACCAAAAAGGGATCTTCAAGCTGTCTTCTCCCCTCTTATAGAGTTTTTGACATCATCAAGCACCGCCTGAATGACCAGGGCCAATTGGTTCTTGAGTTGGCCCCTTCCCCTAGGACCTTGGGAGGTTCACATCCACGCAGACCAGGTCAACACCCAACAGAGGAGGACCCAAACCCATGTGGTCCAAAAGCCTCTGCTGTCCCTGACATGCAAACCAGGCCCTCCCTGGGCCCCCAAGGGCCCAGCACCTAGTAAGGCTCAATGAAATAAACTGAGTTACTCAAAGAAAACAAAGGCCATTTTGATTGCCAACACAGGCCCACACCTTTTTGCTAATTAAGCTGAAGTGGGCACGAAGCCCTCTGCAGCCCTAAGGGGAGTTGCTGAGACCAGAGCATGGAGTTCTAGTCAATTAGATGCCAGCTAGAACTGTATAAAAAGAGAGCCCAGAACTGAGAGCAGCAGAACTGGGAGCATTGGAACCGACGTAGTGGCAGGATTCAGAAGCAGATATCAAGAAGCCACTGAAGCAGCAGACATTGAGGGAGAGCCAGCATTGAGAGAGACTACAGAGCAGAGAGTGCAGAACAAGAGAGGGTTGTGGAGATCAAGGAACTTGAAGTCAGCAGGCTGCAGGAGAGAGTGCTGAGCAGAGAGTTCGGATTCCTGAGTGATTGTTTATAGGAAAGGGGTGGAAGGAGGTTACAGGGTGGCTTGGCTCCTTGCTATAATACTATAATACTTTGCTATAATTTCCTTGTTGCTACATTGATATGGGCTTACTGGTGTTAGAATATAATTGCTACTATATGGAATTGGAATTACTGGACCTGGGATTGGATTCTCTCGTGTCTAAATAAATGTTATACTTCCTCTGCCTTCTACTTAAAAAATTTCTTATACTTTGCAGTTCTGAAGCATTCAGGCATATTCATGGTCATTCTAGAGGTCATGAATCTTGCCTTAATGATATATGGTTTTCTGACCCCAAGGTCAGTGTTCTATTCATTATTTAATCAGCTTCCAAAGAACAAAACTTTCAACAGTTATGAAAAATGAGGGGTTTGGAGGAGGATAGAACCAAGATGGTAGAGAAAAGGCAGAGATTCATCTGAGCTCTCTCAAATTCTTCTCCAAATGACTTTAAATAATGGCTCAAAAAGTTTTATCTAGCATTTTATGGAATGCTAAGTCTGAAGAGGCAGAACCCACAAAAGGACAGGTAGAAATAATTTTCCATCCCAAGACAACTTAGAAGGTCAGCAAGAAATGTCTGTTGCACTGGGGTGAAAGTGGAACCCAGTCCAGCAGAGGCTGCTCCAGGAGGCCCTGCCCCAGCAAACCAGCATCAGGCCTGGAGGGGCAACAAAATCATCTGAGGCAGCAGCAGCAGCTTCTGGATGTCTCAGCCAACAGTCAGACAACTTGTCAGAAGGAGATTTCAGGGGTCTCTTTGCTGGCACTGAAAAAGGCTAAGGTCTCCCACTGTATCTGGGGCTATTTCCAGTCTTCTTGTTCTGTATCTTGCCACTGGACCCAGATGGCTCTAGAGAAGAGAATGAAGCTGGTGACTTTGCACAGCCCTCCCTCACTTAAATTCAATTCACTTGAAAGTCATGGTATCACCTTTCTGATGTCATGGTCCTCTTCAAGAATGAAGGACAAACAACAAACTTTGAATAGTAGTACCTGCCCCACTGGCAACCCAACTGGCCAGTTCCAGTTGGTCAAGGCAGCTCCTTCGTTCATTCCCTCCCTCCCTCTCTCCCTACCTCCCTCCATTCCTTCCTTCCTTCCTTCCTTCCTTCCTTCCTTCCTTCCTTCCTTCCTTCCTTCCTTCCTTCCTTCCCTTCCTTCCCTCCTTTCCCTCCCTCTCTCCTGTCCCTCTGTCCACACAGGGAATCATACCTGTACCTTCAGGTGCCCTGCCCAAAAGAATATAAATTTTGATGGCTGAAACTTAGCAAGATATCTTGGGGTTTATAGGTAAGATTTCTTTCTTAAGGACCATGCCTTAAACCCAGATCACTCTGGCTCTCATTGATTATCAAATAGGAGGTCCCAGCCCAAGCCTCACTTGGTCATTCTTTGACCCCTGATGGCTAAGAGTGAAGGTAAATAGCAATTGTTTCTGTTTTAGCCAGAAACCCTGAGGGTATTCCCCTCCCAGATTGATTTTGTTTTGATTAGATAGAAGGAGCCATTCTTGGCCTCATTTCTTACCTAGCCTGAATCACTAAATGGGCATTGCCTCAGACAGTCTGACACCTGAGAAAGACCTTAGCTTAAAAAGTCTAAGGACTCCTGCTACATCTGGGACCATCTCCAGTTGTCCCATCTATATCTAGCCACTGGACCCAGATGGCTCTGAAGGAGAGAGTGAGGCTGGTGGCTTTGCCCTGCACTCCCTCACTTAAATCCAGTTCACTTGCACATCATGGCATCACCTTCCTGATGTCATGATCCTCTTTGAGAAAGGACAAATAACAGCAGTCACATTTTGTATCAAATTGCCATTATTAGAATATGTCTTGTCCAACTCTACCAGAATTTTAAGCCCCTTGAGGGCAAGGTTTACATTTCATTGCTGTGTCCCCAGTGATAACAAACTCCATGCCCAGCACACCATAATCATCTAATAGAGCTGTAACTAAACTAGGGCAAGCAAGACTTTGCCTAAGGATACCAAAATCTAGAGGATACCAAGATTTAATGCATGAATTGATTCAGGAACTTTATAACAATTAATTCTCTGTTTTGCTCAACCAAATTTATACTAATTACTTTTGGTATTATTTTTGCATCATGAATTACAAGGATAAGTTTTTCTCCTACTTGCCTTAGGCACCAAAATTACTAGTCATGAGTTTGTCACTTAATAAAGATTTGTTGAATTAAAACTTATACATAACAATTCAAGGCACTTTCCTTGGTGCTATGGAGAACACACACACACATAATATATGTGTATCTTATACATACATACATATACATATATACATGCATACACACACATTAAATCAGGGTCCCTGGAATTTAAAATTGTACAATTTATGGTAATTGTCCTGACAAAGTTTGTTAAGCAGAGTGAACTCAATGTTAAACATATTTTAATATTTGTGCTTAATTTAAAATGTCATGAATATTTAAAAATATGTCTTTAAGAATACAATGAATAGAAGAAATTATTTTGATTTTTCTCTGGTTTCTACTTTCCAACTATTTTTTAAACTTCTATGGATAGTTAGTATTCACATTTTAATCAGTTCATCCACATTCATAAAGTTTTTTTTCTTCCTTGAGTTAGCAGATGTATTGTAGATTTTCCTAAGTCCTCAGGACTTAATAGATTTAGATCCATAATTTTTTTAAAATTGTTTTCCTTCATTAGGACATACTATTCTTTTCTTTATTTTCCTGCTCTAAGTATGACTTTTCAGCTTTCCATTGATGTGACTCTGGAAAACATAAAACAGCTGTCTATGTGTAAATACAGGCTGAGTAAATAAAGTTCTACCTTTTCACAAGCTTATCCTTAAGACTTGGTAATCATCATTGTAAATGCTACTGATACTATAAAACGATGTCTCCAAAGAACAAAGGGTACATTTGAAGATCAGTTCTGTAATACCTCCTGGACATTTGCAATGCCAAGCAACATTTTTAAAAATATGACATTTAGTGTAGTGTACACATATGCGATGGTTACACTGTGCATACCATGATTAACGTAAAGGTTCCTATCTTGCCTAAGCTGGAACTTTAACTGTGATTTGTGAGCTAGATGTCTCTGAGGGAGAAAATAAGCTTGGGGATGCTAAGAAAGTTTTATCTAGCATTTTTATGGAATGCTAAGAAAAATGTATATACTCTTTGTACTGTATTATTTTTCTTAATTCTTCTTTATCTTAGTTGATTCAATATCAATTTTGATATTTTTGATTGATTTTATATCAATATCAATATGGATATAAAAGTTATGAAAATATACTTTTCTGTTCAAAAAGTGTTCCAACATTTTTTTCCTGATCTAAATAATTTCTCATATAATTTTGTATAAATTGATTGTAGAGGCAATGTAATTAGTAAGAAGTCTGAATTATAAAATAATTTAGAATTCAAACATGACTTTAAATTATATGCAAGAATTCAAAGTAGATTAATAAGATGTGGCCTAACAGAGATCTTCTCAGGAAACCTGATTCAAGAGATAAGAACTGTTTGTAATCAGCCTATCAATTATTTGCCGGCCATAAAAATGTAATAATCTATACCTATTAATCTCTAAATTTAAGATAGAATAGGGGTGCTCTGGTCCAAACCACATCTGAACAGGAATCATACTTCAGTGGCCATGTCTCTTCATTAGAATAAATCTAGCAGCAGGAAACATATTACCTTTTGAGATAGTCTATACCAGTTTTAGAAAACTCTACTTGTAAGGAACATTTTATTCCTCACATTAAAATGGAATATTTTCCTCTGAATCTTCTATCCCCTGCTTCTAGTTCTATCTTGTGGGGCCTAGTAGAACAGTTCTCCTCATTCTTTTACATTAAAGCCCTCCAAGTGCTTGGAGATTGAGATGGCTCTTATATGTTCCTCCTCGGTCTTCTTGTGGATTCTGAGCATCCCAAGTTCTTTCAACTGGCTACCAGACTTATCACTACTTTTGTTGCCCTCTTCTGGACAGTTGGTAAGATCTTGAGATGAACATGGTAGTCATTAGTGTAGCTATTACATCATCAAGAACAAGTCATGCCGTATTAAATAATCTTATTTCCTTAGCTCTTTATGTTCTTCCTAAAATGTGGCACCCAGAACTCAACACAGTACTACAGATGTAGTCTGACCAGCACAAAGTCCATAGGAGCAATTTGTTTCCCTTGGTGAGCTTTTTTTTTAATGCATTATAGAATAGCTTTAAAGATTTTGACTGCCATGTCACATTGTTCACACAGTAAGCATTTAGTCCACTAAAATATATAAATCCTTTCCCTCCGTCTCCAACTGATATGATTGGCTAGCCATAATTTCCCCATCCTATACTTTGTGAAATTAATTTTTTAGAACATATTTAACAATGCCTTTTTTACTATTCAATTTAATCTTATTTTAGCTAGTCCATTATTCTGTGCAGGGAAATCTTTTAAATAAATTCTTGTTGGTTGGTTTATTGTCAGGTTTTGGCTAGAATCCAACATAACAATTTTGTTGTTGTGGTTGCTGTTCAGTCATTTCAGTCATACCCCATTTGGGGTTTTCTTCACAAAGATACTAAGTGGTTTGCCATTTTCTTTTCCAGCTCATTTCACAAATAAGAAAATGAGGCAAACAGGGTTAAATGACTTGCCGAAGGTCACACAGCTAGTAAATGTCTGGGGCTGGATTTGAACTCAAGTCTTCCAGGCCTGGCACTCTATCCACAGCACCACCCAGCAGTCCCCAACATGTTAATTACCTTCTTTAGATCCATGTCATCCACAAATTTGGCATACATGTCTTCTATATTTTCAAGTACATTTACTGATAAAACTGGTAAATATCATAGGCTCATGAGTTTTATTCTGGGAATACTCTACCAGAAACTTCTATTGGCCCATTAATGACAACTCAGGTCCAGTCATTCAAACAGATATGAATCCACCTGATAATACTGTCACCGGGCCCACTTTTGTCTATCTTTGTCCACAAGGAAAGAGTGGGAGATTTTGAATAATGCTTTGTGAAATTTTAGTATACTATGTTATAATTCCCTTGATTTACAAGTCTGAGTGCCCTTTCCAGTGAAGAAATTGGTTATTTAACTTGGTATAACTTGTTGATGAAACTAAGGTGACTTTAGTGATTGTTGTTTCCTGTCGAAGGACTGAACAACCATCCCTTTAACAATACAGTCTACAAGTTTTCTATTAATAAACTTAAACTTTTTGAGCTATCCTCCACCCTCTTTTTGTTTTTTTTTTTTTGAAAATCAGGGCAATATTTTCTTTCCTTTCATCTCAAAATCCACCTCCAAGACCTTTAGAAGATTACTTGTGGCTCAGCAAGCATATATACCAGTTGATTTCGGTACCCTCCAATGTAGTTTTTTATTCAGGGAAGCAAGATGAAGTCTTGCCATCTTTCACTTATCCTGAGTTACCACTGCCTGCTAGTGAGGAAAATAAAACAACTGTATTTAGAGTTTAGCAATCAGCTTTCTTCTCCTCATCCTTGAACCTTCCTAGTCACATAAAATTATATGTCTTTTGGACACTCCTCTTATTCCAAAAATAGCCAATTAAAAACATACACCAAGATTTACTTTTCTTTTCCTTATCATTTTTTGAGATTCTTATTCAAAGGTTTAAGACCCGGACTTTTTTTTTTCTTTCAAATGAAAATATGCTTTGTATTTATCTTCAAATAACTGATATTTCTTCCATTCTCTCTCTCTCTGTCTCTCTCTCTCTCTTTCTACATATATATATATATATATATATATATATATATATATATATTTGTACACACATACATATATGTGTATGTGAATGTATATATGTGTATATGTATAGAGGCATATGGATGTACATTCAAATATACACATAAATTTCATAGGTATATATGTGTCTATGCATATATAGAGAAACATATCTATATATAGAAAGAGTCAGAGAGAAAGAAAAGGAGAGGAGAGAAGAGGAAAAAGAAGAAATGTCAGTTATCTGACAAAAGAATATCATATTCCTGAGGAAAAAAAAAGCCAGGGTCTAAAACTCTTGAATAACCTAAGTAATGAATAAGGACAATAAAAAAGTTTTGGTAATACACACACACATATATATATGTGTTTGTGTGTGTATGCATGCATACACATGTGTATATACACATACATATGTATATAGACTGATATGGGGAAATACATAAGTACAAGCATGCACATACACATGGACAAAATATACATATATGTATGTATTTTACATCTGCACATACTGATATGTAAACATATATGTATATTCTCACATATTCACTATATATATATGCACTGACCAACTCACATTCTTTACATATACACACATATACACATGCATATATTTGTGTGTGCAAGTATGCATGTGCATATACATAAACACATATAATCGTTGGTAAGTGTATTCTCTGTGGATCTACATTAGTATCTGTGGATCTACATTAATATCTGCATTTTTAAACTCGTCTTTCCCCCCCGCAATGGAATCAACCCTCTATAAATATTCAAAATGTCATTTTTGAATCATAGGACTGTAGAATTTCACAAGGGGAAAGGATTTTTCAACCTAACTCCTACTTGAACAAGGATCTTGTCTCCTCTATATCTGACAGGTGTATATCCAGACTTATCTTGAAAATATCAAGTGAAGGCAGTCCAATAGATCATGAGTATCCTATTATGCCTTTGGATAGCTCTGGTTGTTGGGAAGGCTTTCTCATATCACTTCTAAATCTGTCTCTTTGCAACTTTTATTCATCGTTACTAGTTCTGCCCTCTGGAGAGAGGTAGAACAAATCTAAATTCTTTTCTATGTGACAGACCTTCAAACACTGAAGACAGATATCATGTACATAAGTCATCTCTTCTTTAGGTTAACATCTTTATTTTATTTAACCAATCTTCAGATAGTAATGTCTTAGGGAATTTCACCAACCTAGATGCCTGCCTCCGGACATACTCCAGTTTATCAAAACCCTTCTCAAAATGCCATATGTAAAACTGCACAATATACAAAGTGTAGTCTGAACCATGGAATGAAACAATATTAGTATTACCTCTCTGGCATAGACCTCTCTTAATGTAGCCAAAAATCTTCTTAATACTTTTTTAGTTAATATACGCTTTGATGATTTGATCAGATATCCTACCTTATCAAGTTTTTTTTTTTTAATTTTGACTTTTACACTGAAGCATGAACCATCCCTCCAATCCTATACATTAACTATTCTTAGCTTTATGTCATCCTTGGATTTGATACATATTTCAATTCCTTTATCCAAACTTTTATAGCAATGTTAAATAGCAGAGTGTCTGTTGGGGTCCTTGTCCACCAAGGCCTTGTCTCAGCACACAATGAATGAGGCAGGAGTCAAGGTGGAAGCAACTCCGATTTATTGGGAAGAAATCATCCATTTTTATAGGGTTTGCACTGCAGTGGGAAAGGATAGCAATGTTGCAATACGGGTATACTGTTGCACTTTGTTTCAGTATGGGTCTCCCCATGGGTATGGGAAGGATCTGGATTGTAGCAATGTATGTTGCACTACGTATCTACGAGGGTATGGGAAGGATCGGGAATGTTGCAATATGGAATCAGGCTACATGGGCTACATGAGACACGAGGCAGGATGTCCCCGTAAAGTATCAAAGATGTCCCAGTAAGTAAAGTAACAAAGCACTGCGTTAGGCAACAGTTCAAGAGCATTAGGTAATGGCCAACTGGGTCCCTCCTTCTGAGCTCATGTGTCCCTCGTGGACAGGCTCCGCCTGCATGTGTAGGAGGACTATAGGGGCTTCCCAAGGGCGGAGGCCCTTCCTCCGGGTGCCTGCTGTTCCACTCCTACTAAGCCTGTCTGGTTTACCCAGGAAACAGGCCAAGTGCCAGGGTCCTAACAGCCCCGGGGTCAGCACCAACCCCTTATAATTCCCCCTTTTTGTTTTTGCAACTCGACATCTCCCGGAGGAGGAGAGTGTTACTCCTGATTTGATGCTTAAGATTGAGTCAGAATTTCTTATACCATTTGGCACTGAGGCAAATTCGGAAAATGCATGGATCTCAAATAAAGAGACACTCTGAGTCTCCCAGTACAAGGAGAAGGGACAAAGCGCCACTGGATCTTTCGCAGAGTCCCACTCACCTTTAATTGGCAAATTCAAAGTTCTCACTTCCAAAAAAAAGTTTATAAGGAGGGAACACAGAAGTAAAATTTAATCAAGTTAAAAGTAGAACCATCACAATCTTCCACCTGTCTCGGACTGAGCCAGGGTCGCAATAAATGACAATGCAGCTAAAAATTCTTTAGCAGATTCTGTTAACCATAGATAATCTGGTGAAGCATAGGAAACAGGCCAAGCACTAGGGTCCTAAAAGCTCCGGGGTCGGCACCAACCACTTATAAGTGTCAAGCACAGATCCTTCAGGAACTTGACTGGACACTTCCTTCCAAATTGACATGGGAGCATTTGTATTAAACATTCATTCAGCTTTTATTTCAACTAACAACAATATTACCCAATCTACACCTCTCTAGTTTACTAACAAAAAATAGCATTTCATTTCTCTTCAAATGAATAATCATTTATTAAATGTGTGCTATGTTTCAGGCACTGCAGTAGGTATGGATATGGAGTAAAGAGGTCAGGGGTACAAAGACAAAAAAATGTAAAATTTCTAAACCTAAAGGAGCTTATATTATAACAACATGTACACAAAGGATTAATGCAAAAATATAAATTTATTCAAAATAAATAGATGTGATATAATGAGAGAGGCTAACAGTTGGAGCAATCAACAGAGATCTTTTGTATGAAATGACATGAACTAAGCCTTAAAAGGAGATCATGATTCCAGGAGTCAAAGATGAAAAAGAAGAGCAGTGTATGCAGCCTGTATGAAGTAACAGAAGAGGAAGATAAAGCCATATAAACGGTAAAGAAAGTAGGCTATTTTGGCTAGAACATAGTATGTGAGGTGGAATAAGGTAAAATCAGTTTTGAAAGAGATTGGAGCCAAATAATAAAGAATTTAAGCAACGAAAAGAGAAATTTATGTTTTATATAAAAGCAATAGGTCGGCAAAGAATTTTCTGGAGCAATGAAAATGATAAGATGTGATTCAGTGAAATCAACTTGGTGGCTATGTGGGGGTAGTAGCAAATAGATACAGGGATACAGAAAAACAAATTAGAAGATTACTTCAATAGTTCAGGAGAGAAATGATGATGATCTCAGGGCTATTGAAATATGAATGAATAGAACAGAAAAGATATAAGGGATATTGTAGAGGTAAAATAGATAAGACTTGACGACTGATTAGTTGGATATGAAGTCAAAGATGACTCAAATATTGTCTGCCTGTGTCAATAAAAGGTAGTGTTCTTGAAAAAATTAGGAAATATAGGAGTAGTGACAGTGGGAAGAAAATCTAATATCCATCTTGGGCATGTTGAATTTGAGATGTGCAGGAAATGTCCAGCAGGCAGCTGGAGATTTGGGACAGAAGAAAGAGAGATAAGTATTGGATATATAGATTTGGATATCATGTGCAAAGATAATTAAACCATGGTAATTGAACACTTGGGACTTGAAGAAATTACCAAGTAGATTCAGGGTAGAGCAAACAAAAAATACTGTGTCCTCAGATATATCTCCATATAGAAGTAAAGACATAGATGATTCTAAGAAGCAAAGAGAGAGAGGGTTGTTCAGGAAGGTAGGCGGAAAACCACAATGAAGCTGTGTCATGAATACTCAGAGAAGAGAGAGTCTCCAAAAGTCATATGTTACAGAGAGGTCAAGGATGAAAAATAAAAGAAGGCAACTGGATTTAGCAATTAAGGGATCATTCATAACGCTGGAGGGAGAAGTTTCAGGAGAGTGCTGAGGAGATATCAAAATGCTAGGTTTGAGAAGTCAGTAAAAGTGAGAGAGTAGAAGTAAGTGTGGGTAGCATTTTTTTGACCATGAAAGGAAAGAGAGGTATAGGATGACAGTGTGAAGGAATGATAGGACTGAGTGAAGGTGTTTATATGGATAGGGGAAATGTTACCATGAAAAACAATGATAAATTGTTTTTTAATATCCAGGAAAGAAAGAAAGAGAAAGAAAAAAAAGAAAGAAAAGGAAGGAAGAGAGAAAGAAAGAAAGAAAGAAAGAAAGAAAGAAAGAAAGAAAGAGGAAGGAAGGCAGGAAGGAAGGAAGGAAGGAAGGAAGGAAAGAAGGAAGGAAGAAGGAAGAAAAGAAAGAAAGAGGAAGGGAGGAAGAAAACATTAGATTTATCTTCCTTGTTCCTTTTCCTGCTGATCTCCCTATTATCTCTCCATCCTTCCCTGATTATTTGCTCTCTTCTGGGATACAGTGTGGGCTTGGTGATGACTTCACTGAGAGCAGGTAGGTGATTTCTTATTCTCTTGTCTCCTTACTTATCTTGGGTTTGAATTTTCCCTTAGCCATTTTTCTTCTTTCTCACTAGGAATATTACCCAGCTTTAAAGTTTTCTTTCTTATTCTCAACGTGGCTATGCCTAATTGCCTCAACAAGATGGTAAACTCCTTGTAGTCCAAGTCTCCACCTTCGATCACCATCCTTAAACCATCTCTGTGCTGTACTAGGGAATCCTAGAATGACAGATTCTTTACCAAGTTGCCTCTGATACTCTTTAAGTTGATTTTGCTGGTATAAACATATTGGAGGAAGGCCGAGAGACACACAGTATGTTCTTGCCTTAGAGCTATTCTTGTTTCTACCAACAGAGAAAGTTTTCCAGGCTGTGAACGCAACATCAGTTTTAACTTCTTGAAGAGTTTCCTTTTACAATAAGTGCCAGTATCTGCCAAAAAAAAGTCTGGGGTCCAAAACAATTGCCAGGAACAAGAATGTCACAGTGTCCAAAGAACACTATCACAGGAGCCATCATGAACCTTCAGGTATCAAACTAGGGCTTCCCTGGGTACCTGTCACTGGGGGCCATGACATACCTTTGGGGAAAAACTAACAGTAACAGTGATATTAAGGGTCTATAGTACTAAGAACCAAAATTTCAGGATAATCACCAATGATTAGTAGTAGGTAGGAAATTCTGAGTTGAAAAGCAGTGTGATACCATGGGGAAAAAACAAACTGGACTTGGAGTAAGGACACACTTAAGTTTAATCCTTCCTTAATTATCAACTGTATGATCCTGGACAAGTCATTTACCCTCTCACTTCAATTTTCTCATCTGTAAAATGGGGATATGCACACTTGAACTACTTACCTCAGTACTTTAACCAATGAGATAAGATATATGACAAATATTTCACAAACCTTAAGACCTATAAAGTTTGATATTATTATTAATATTGTGCTTGAATTCATCTTCTTAGTAATAGATTCAGCACTTTTGATCTAGGTGACAGCCTTGGAGCTACATTTTGACCCTATCTATATTATAGGAAACAGAGTCCTCATAGGTTTCTGCTATATACTTGAAGGAAAATATAATAATAATAATAATTGTATAGCACCTTCTCTGTGCTGGGCACTGTGCTAAGCGCTTACAATTATTATCTCGTATAATCAAATCTGATAATACAAACTATATTTGAATTAATAGAGACTATTTTTCACTGTGTATGTGTATTTCCATGTCTTTATTCATACTGTTCCCTTTGCCTAGAATGTCCTTTCTATCAACTATCCCCAATCTCTCTGTAGAATTCCTTTGCTCCTGTAAGACCCAGTTCAAATGAAATGTTCTTCATGAAGAATTTTCCTGCTTCATGCGGGGTAGTCTTTGAATCCCCAGTGGTTAACACTTTGCCTGGCATATGGTAGGCATTCAATAAATGTTTATTGATTGATTTGAAAATGACACCTTCTTTTTCAGACTGCACAAATAGCATTTTGTACATTCTTTAGTCACAGCATTTCTTCTAATTTGTACTATACTAATACGCATATTTTATTGTTATGCTTTCCCACCCCTCTACCACATCCAACATTAGATTCCATGATGGATCTTTGCAAGTTCTCTCACCAGCTAGTGCTTAATACTAGACTTATATTTTCATCAGTGTGAAAAACTCCCTCTGTGGAAATTCCTCCACTAATGTAGATCAACAACTCGTATGCAACCTAATAATAACAAAAACAATAAGTAGCATTTATATAGCACTTTAAGATTTGAAAAATATTACAAATATTATCTCATTATATCCTTACAACAATTCTGGGAGGTATCTGCTATTATGATCCTCATCTTACAGATGAAGAAATTGAAATGGATAGAGGTTAAGTGATTTTCCCAGGGTCACACAGCTAGTGGGCATCTGAGACCTGATTTGAACTCAACTCTTCTTAATGCCATGTCCAGTGTTATGTCCACTGTGCTACAAAGCAGCTCTTAAAATCTTAATAGTATTGTCTGGAGGCACTGAGAGAGTGACTGTGTTCATGGTCAGACAGTCTGTTTCAAAGGCAGGACTTGAGCCTATGCCTTCTTGAATTCAAGGCTGGCCCTTTGATATGTAACTTCTCTCAACACATAGTAACACGTTTGTCATTTACATTAAGAAAAATAATCTGTTTTAAAGCAAACTATTTGAATTGTGTTTTGCTGTGATTTTGATTACATTCTTTTCCTAGTCAGGGACGACTTATCTAAGGAAGTAACCTAGTAATGGATCTCAAACTGTCTCCTCTAGACATCTGCTAGATGAGGGAAATCATAATTACTAAATCTCTAGTTAAAGCGAGTTGTTTGAAGCAAGAATATGAGAAGGGCAAGCAGTGTTCAGTTGTACTCTCCAGGAATACCATACACTGATACTTTGTCTACAGGAAAGGCATCAGAAATGAAATCCAAAACATAATCATTACCTTGTACAAAAGCATAATATATGGGGTTCTGGAGTAATGCATGCACTTTTGGTCATTGCCTCTCAAGAGACAGAAAACTGGAAAAGGTTCAGAGGAGAGCAACTTGAAATGATCAAAGGGATGGAGTAGCTTGCATTGATTAAAAGGACTGTTCAGTCTGGAAAGATGAAGCTTGAAAGAGGTATGATCAAAGCACATAAAATCATGAAGGCTATGGCTAGAGCGAACACAGACTTGTTCACCAAATCTGAGAATATTGTTACTCATGACTTGATCCTTGAGAGAGATGTCCTAGAATAAAAATAAGGATGTACTACTTTACATCCTTAAGATATATGATAAGAAATATGGAATTCATTAATGCAAGTAGTGGTACAAATGGAAAATACATACATGTTCATAAAAGTTCAGAAATGCAGAGTTGAGAGACCCCGTCTAGTCATACCTGTACTTTACTAAGAATCTCTTCTACAAAATATCCAACAAATGATTATCCAGTCTTTGCTCAAATATTTCACACGTGGGGAAACTTCCTATTTTTTGAGGCTTCCCACCCCACTCTTCAATTTATCCAATTCTTAGGGAGTTTCTCTTTACAGCAGGCTGAAATTTACCTCTGAAACTTTCCATTATCATCCTGTCCTGTATTATATTGTAAATTCCTCAGAAGGATCATTTCATTGAAAGCATCCTTGGTACAAGTCAAGTCAACAAGTATTGAAGCGTTACTATGTATTAGAGAAGATGACTGGGATAGTTTACCTACATACTGTAATCTATTTCCACATACTTTTTGTTTCTTCTGCTATATTTTAAAAAAGTTTTTTTCCATACAAGTTGGAATTTGTGACTATTTGGTATGGCAACATCTAACAATGAACAATAAACTGTTCATAAGTTTATACAGATCAATATTATAGCTTGATAGTTGTAGACAGAAGTATGTTTTGAAATTAGCAGATTTCCTAGTCACTTTATTAGTTGAATTATCAAGATTATTTTGGAGTCTATATTTGTCAGTTCATGTCAAATAGCAAGCTTTTGAAATACAATTCTAGTCAACAGGTCATGTTTTGTTAGATATTTGCTACATTTTTGCAGCCAGTCATGATGCACTACACAGTTTCTACCATTTTCTAGCATACTCTGTATTTCAATTCTGTAATTCAGGATTCCTTAAGGAGATACCTGCTGATGTGTTTAGAGACAACAGCCTCATACTAAATAGCCATCCTAAATGCATCATTTTTCAAAACCAAATTACTATTACTCAGCCGTTTGTTCAGTACTTTCTTGTCGACATTTCATTGGCTGAGTGCATGTGGCGGTTGCCCATGGAAGGCTTTTTGATTTCAATCTAAGACTTTAGACATTGTATAGGAGGAAAACCAGTTTTGGTTTTCTGTACAGAATATTGGTATAATTCAATATATTGTATCACTCCTGTGTTCAAATATCCTTCTGGCTATCCTACAATTATATAGCCATTGTGCAACTTTTTTAACAATTAAAAGTATTTTTATTCAGAAATTAAAAATAGAAAATGATTATGCTTGGATATAAGCTGTAAAAGTATACCATTACTGTAGTTAATAACCAAGGATATATAGATATAGATATACATAAAGTACTGATGAGTTGGAGATGATGATATTCAACAAACTAAATTAATTTCCTACTCACATGCTTCTGCAAGAAAATCAATGCAAGTAGTGATATAGTTTATAATCAAGCAAGGCAAACAATCAGATAATCAACACAAAATCAAGTAAAATATATGCCACTCAGTAGTACTAAGTATAGGGGATATACAATGTAAAAGTGTAAATGTGAATGACAATTCAAATCATCTATCAAACTCTTAAATATCTGTTCTGTGATAGCCATACTGGCCTTAGGGCTTCTGAATAGCATGAAGGTGGTACACTACCTCTGATAATGTCTGCTATAGTCAAAGTCACTTATTCAGCATTACAGAATGCAGTGAAATTAACATACAGGGATAAGCAATAGTAAGAGTAATATTTAAATTTGCCAAACCATTTGCCCAGAGAGTTTCTTGTTTAGCCAATCCATTGCTATCTCTACAAAAATCAACAAAGTACCAAATATCAGGATGTTAGGGGCATCACATATCTGTACCTATGACATAAGATAGTGTAAATGAACCTGGTTACATCTATATCCTAATGTAAAGCAAAATTGTTGGATCTTGGGGCAATCTTAAATTTCAGGATTCAACTTGCAAATTGAGAAGTTCCTTATGGTTTAGAGTACTATAAAATGGAAATGGGATTTGACTTTTAAATAATTTGAGCTAATTTGAAGTATCTTAAAAGAAACCCAACTAACTAATGTCTGTATTAGCTGTCTGAGAATAAGAACAGGCCATGCTGACCTGAGTGGAATTCAACTAAAATGTTTCGGAATGCTCATTTCAACAACACATATTTTAAAACTAGAATGATACAGAGAAGATTAGCATGCCCCTTGAGCAAGTGTGATGCACAAATTCATGAAATATTCCATATTTTTGACCAAAATAAAATAAATCATCTATGAATCTTATAAAATTCTTTTAATTTATACTCCAAGATTTCATTTACTGCGTCAGGCAAAGACTTGCTGGTAGTTAATAAATAGTTTTGTGCATTTGCATAGCAACAAGGAATAGATAATTTCATAGGTCAATTGCCTTCATCACAGATCTTATATGGCTCATATCCCACCAGCTATTTATTCATATCCACACTCACTTGAAGAAAAGTTTGCTTCTTGCCTTATAAATAAGTATGGGAGAGATGTAGGAATTTCAAGTTACAATTTAAAAATGTATCTACCTACCATATTAATTGTTTTCTATTGTAGATTATGCATCTTCCTCATTACCAAAAATTTCTCACTTTAATTTGAGAAGAGATTGTGAAGGGGGATTTGGAGAGATTTTAAATTGTGAAGAAGGCCAAAAATCAAATTACATGTTGAGGGGGAGGGGTGGCAATTGGAGGAGAAAGATTCAAGCTGAAGATTTAGCTAAAAGACGACTCAAGTTTAAAATGACAAAGATTCAAGGAGAAGAAAATATATGGGCAGAAGGACATGTCTATAAGGTAAAAAGGAATATCTCAGTCTGAAGTAGTAGAAGAAGGATAAAGGAAAAGTAGAAAGAATTTGAGGATGAAAAACTGAAAGCAGGAAGAAAGTATGTAAGAGAAAGAAAAGGATTTAGTGTTTTCTTAACAAGATTCCCCTCCCAGGGTAAGCTGATCACTTCAAATCTAATCTCCATGCTTGGATAGATAGCACCTTCTCACCTCCCTCAGAAGGCAGGATTTGGACTTTCAGGCTCCCTCCATTTTCCAGCTGCAGCTCTACTTGGTTTCAATTACATGGAACAAGACAGCCCTTGGCAATACCATCCTTTCCAGCTTCCTTTTACATGCTGTCTTCCCACTTTGGATTGAAAGTTCCTTGACATAGAGGACTGTCTTTTTGTTATTTGTATTCACAGCATTTAACCAGGTACAGGTGCATATAGTAGTTGCTTAATAATTGTTTATTGAATTATAAAATGAAAAGTATCCCTTGCCACAAAATTAGTTTCAATAGCTCCTACCAAGAATGACAAAAGATGTGAGAATTTGCTTCCATTAATTGTGGAAAACAAGGAGAATTTTACAGTTAACTCCCGGTGAATGAGATAGATTTGTATTTCTATCATAATCAAATAATTTTTGTCTATACTCAAAACATGGGCCACTTTCCCCTAAGAGGCTTTACTACTCTCAGGTTATGAGAGAGAATGAAGTGTTTCTTAAAATGCCTGCAATTCTCATCTTCCACTTCCATTTCCCAGGATTCCTTCAAGTCTCAGTTGAAATCCCACTTTCTTCAAGAAGCCTTTCCTAATCCTCCTTAGTGCTAGTGGCATGCTTTTGAGGTCATCTCCAATTTATCCTGAATATATCTTGTTTAGTGAGCTCCTTGAATTCAACCTTTCTTTGAAGCCCTTAGCACAGTGCCTAGCACAAAGCAGGCACAGACTTGAAAAAAAGTAGGATAAGTAGTTAATCCTGACCTGTTTCAAGATACTGGAAGCTATAAACATGTGGTATAAACTAGAAAGGAAGGGGGCCCATAGAACACTTTAGTTTGAGTACTCAGAGATTTGAAGTGAACTCTGAGAAAAAAGCAGTTACTTTTCCTTCCAATGACTAATGATGAGGATCCACAGACATCTCCAGATGAAAGCTCATGCACTATGGATCATAGGAGTAAATAGTCCTGAAGTAGATATTTGTTAACCTGATAATAACAATAGTGAAGGCTGCCATCTTCCTGAAAGCACATGTCCAAGATATGAGAATGGACTTCCTAAGATTTGTCAAAAAAAGTACACAAAAAGTATTCACTTCCAATGATCCATGTAGGCATAAAAGATATTTCCAGTGGGGATCTGAAAATTATTACTAAAATTTTTGAAGTCTTAGATCAGAAGATGAATAGTTAGAATGCAGGTATTTTCATCATCATGTCTGCCATTCAAAGGCAGGGTCTCAGAAGAGAAATATAAATCTGGTTAAATGGAAAACTGATTAAAAATATAATGTATAAGAATTTGACTTCTGGAACATAGTTTAAAAATACAGGGATGATTAACAACTGGTTAGACTTAGAATGCCCCTCATAAGGCAAGTAAGAACACATTTCCCTACAGTCTTACAAAAGGACTTTCAACTAAAAAGGAGACAGAAAGAAAACTGCTAACACACATTCACCAAACAACGTAGTTTAGGAAGTTTTAACAAAGTAAGAAAAAATAATAGCATTAGCATTGCCCAGAAATTCAGAGGAGAAGAAATTCAATAAAGAAGCCTTAGGTGTCAGCTAACAAGTAAAGGGAGCTGGAAATTCTACCACAAGGAGGCAAATTTGCAATCATAGATACCACTGAGTCTTGGTGGGATTAATTCTATGATGAAAAGATATGCTTCTGGAAGTTTGCAGATAATTGAAAAGGAAAGAAATAGATAAAAAATGGCAGGAGGGAAGGGGAGAAATATTGAATGTTAAGAAGATAAAGTCACATGAAGAAGTGAGGAGGCCAATATTTGGTTCCAAGGTAATTACTCGACTCAGTTCAAACAAAGTAAGTTCAACATTCTTAATGTCCTGTAGTCCCTTCTTTCCCGAGGCTATTCCTTGACCATAAATTTCACTAACGAGCTCTGGCTACTCATGGAGCATGGTTGAAAAATGTCTTATTGCTTCACATAGACCACTGCCAATCAACACATAAGCAAGAGCTAATTCTTCATCTCTATTGTCATTATCAGCAGCAAAAGGTAGTGACTTTTGTTCGGCAAGGGATTTTGCCTGGTTCAGAATCTTTTCAGCATACAGGGAAAGCAAGAAGACACAGGATGGTAAATCTTTTGGCTCACAGACCGAAGAATCATAGAAATTCAAAAAAGATGCTTCACTGCATTCTGCTAGCCTCCCCAGTCCTGCTCAACACCCAGGGCTCCCAGGTACATGAAACTTGGGCCACAGGGCCCCCAGGAGTGGCAGCACCAGTGTCATCTGTGGACACAGCTCCAGAGGTGGCGAGTATTTGGACAAAGATTAAAAGAAGTTTCTGTCTTTCTTTTTTTCCCTCCTCCTCCTCTTCCTCCTCTTCTTCCTCCTCCTCCTCCTCCTCTTCATCCTCCTCAGAAGATCTAATGATTTCTTGACTTGCTTAAGTGAAAATCACCTATGTCACAAAGTGGAAGAAATAAGGAGGGGAACTTTTAATTTTTCATGTAATTATAAACAACGATGAGGAACTGGTGACTTAAATGGACACTAACACACATGACATTTGGGGAGAATAGCTTCAGAGGAAAACAAATATTCCATTACCTAGAATACTAAAGGGAAGTCAGAAGAAAGAATGGCAAACTCTTGTGAATGAATTATAACAAAGACAAACAATTTTTATGAGAAAAATGGGAAATCATCTAAAGAAACTGACATGGAGGTACATATCAATTCATTAACCCATTTAGATGTTAAAATGACAATTAATAGAAGAGAGAAACAAGAGCAGATAATAGAATGAACATTAGATTGAATGTAATATAATTCAATTGAGTTCATTCATTAAGTCCCAACCATATGCCAAGGAGGGATGCTAGGTGGCTCAGTGGAGAGAGTGTTGGGCTGGGAGTCAAGAAGACCTGAGTTCAAATCTGAATTCAGACACTTACTAGCTGTGTGACCTTGGGAAAGTTCACTTAATCCTGTTTGCCTCAGTTTCCTCATCTTTAAAGTGAGCTCAAGAAGGAAATGGCAAACCACTCCAGTATCTTTGCCAAGAAAACCCCCAATGAGGTTATGAAGAGTCAGACACACCTGAAAATGACTAAACAACAATAACCAAACATGCCAAGGAACTGTGTTCCATGCTAGAAATAAACAGACAAAAATAAAGCAAAATAAAGCCTAAAACTTCCTGGAATAAAACTAATAAGGGTACATGTAGACTCTTGAAGTGAGTTCAAAAGATCAATTAGTGAAGTTTAAACTAGATACAAACCAACAGTCTGATTTTTAACCCCTCCGCCCAAAAAACACAAAAGATATAATGTGATATGAAGATGTATGGTGATACAGTTGAAAGATTGTTAGATTTATATTAAAGAGCCTGGGTTTGAATCTTTGTTATGTCACTTACTATCAGATGACAAATCACTAAGCATCTCTTGGAATCAGATTCCTTGTATGTAAAATGAGGTTGTAGGAATAGATGGACTCTGATGTTGCTTTGAACTCTAAATCTATGATCAGTGGACAATGAACTAGTGTCTGTGATGAGGAAAGTAAGAGTTCTACTTTATTCTAAATCGGTTAGACCACCTATTGAGTACTGTGTTTAGTTTCCAACATTACATTTTAAGAACAAAATAAATAAGCTGGAGAGTATTCAGAATTAAAAAAAAAAGAAAGAAAAGGCAGCTGGTATGGTGAAGGCTTTAAGGATCATGCCATATGAGATTTATTTGAAAGAATTGGGTATTTTTAATCTGTAGAAGAGAAAAGTCTTTAGGGGAAAAGAAAACTGGTTTTGAATATTTTAAGAGTTTCCAGGAGGACATGGGAATAGACTTCTTTTACATGGCCCCAAAAGACAAAATGAAGAGTAATAGAAGACCTGAAAATAGAGCAGATGCAGGATTGAGATAAGGAAAAAATGTCCTATCAATTAGGACTATTTGCAGGTGGAATGGCTGCCTTGGGGAGGTACTTGGTTTCTCCTCACTAGGGCTCAGCAACCTTAATGATCATTTATCAGGTGTATTTGTAATGCAGTGGTATCAAATTAAAATAGAAATGGGGGCCACTAAATCGTACATAAGAATTGCTTTGAGCCACATATTGACTTAGTTTTAAAATTTAATGTCATTTATGTTTTATTATATCTGTTTATTTTGTTAAATATTGCCCAATTATATTTTAATCTGGTTCAGGCCAAACAGGAGAGTATTGTGGGCTGTGTTTGACACCTCTGATATATCCCTTACTAGACCATGATTCTCAACTATACTGGCCTCCTTGCTGTCCACACAAGACTTTACATCTTCCAACTCGAACCATTTTCACTGGCTGTCTCTCATGTCTGGAATTATCTCTGTTTTTGTTTCTACTTTCAGGCTTTCCGGGCTTCCTCCAGTATCATCTAAAATTCTACTTTCTTCAAGCAGACTTTCTTGGTCCCCCTTCATGCTAGTGCCTTTCTTCTGGGGTCATCTTCAGTTTATTCAGTTTATAGTTGTTTACATGTTATATAACTTAAGACTTAAGCTCTTTGAGAGCAATTACTGTTTTTGCATTTTTTTATGCCTAGCAATTACCACACAGTAGATAGTCACTGGTGTTGTTAAACATCTAGTGTATGAGTAGCACTATGTATTAGGTTTTCCAGTACAATTAGTCTCTGTCCTTAAGGGGATTATGATCTAGTTTACAGAAGCGCAGAATTTAATAAGCATACAATAAAAGATAGAATATGCTAAGTTCTGGATAAGCAGTTGTTTAATGCAGTTATCAGAAGGGGCTATCTGGCCTTGACCCCACTAACTCTATGGTTGGAGCAGGTTTGGGCCAGTTGTCATTTCTGCAAACTCTCCATTGTTGCACATAGAGCCTGCTATTCTAACCACTCTCCTAGTCTTCCCAGTCTTCTCTATGGACTTTTGGTTGTTATACAAAACAACTTAAGTAATAGATTCAGAAAGCTGTGCCTTCCGGAAGACTCCTTCCCTGTTGAAGCATATTTAAACCCTACCCCTTCTGCCCCTCCTGGGCACTCCAGTACTTTGGTGTTTTTTGTTGTGTCCCAAATTGCAATTCCTATGCCTTGATTAAAGACTCTTATTATCAGTATCTTGGTAGTCCTCTTTATTTCAGGTTGCTACTGTAGAGAATAAGTGATACAAGAATTTAGAAAAGAGGAGAATCATTTAGGGCTAGGATATATAGTAAAGTCCTTAAAGAAGAAGCAGACCTTCATTTGACCTTTAAAGGAAGATTTAAATACAGTAGAGAAGTGGGCATTTTAGGTGAGGTTGGATTAGCATGACCGAAGGTATTAAAGTGGGACTAATGAACCATGTTAGTATAAGCTCCTTGAGATTAAGGGCCATGCAATATTTATATCTGTATCTCCCTCACAGTGTAGCATAGCACATTGCACATAATGGATACTTAATAAATATGTGTAATGAATGAATAGTTTAGATTTCAAAGATGGGGGCCACATTATGGATGGCTTTCAATGCCAGGCTAAGCATTTTATATGTTCATTATTAATCAAAAGGATGCCAAATGTCAAAGTGTCTGAGTAAAAGGGAAAGCTAAAATATTTGACAAGTAATAACCCAAGCTCTCAACTCTACATAAAACACCCACAAGCAAAGTTAAATTTGAATTATCCCTCTGTCTCTCTGAGCTGAGTGCAGGCGATTTCATTTTATACTCATAAGGAAAAGGCGTTCTTTGTCACTTATCCCCATGACCCATATCATATTAGAATTATTGTTATTGGCATCAAATTAATTTTAATAATCACTTTCCTATGAAGTGATTGTCTTTTTCACATAGGCGTATTACTCCATACTGAGACCACTGTAAATTTATTTTTTATGTCCCATTAATTTTCACTTGGTTAATGCTAAATGCTGAAACAACAAAGGCACATTGTCAGGGTGAAGTGACTGCATGATTTTAATAGTAGGCCCTTGACATTTAGAACCTGATCAATTCTGTTCTAGGTTTCTAAGCAATAGTCCAGAAATTCACAAATGATAAGACCCAGTCAAAAGCCAATGGCAAAAGGAGAAATATCAGCTAGCATGTTGACAGCATGCTCACCCTTGAAGTGGATGAGCACAATTCCTCACTCTAGGTTCATACCTCATTTCCCAACTTCATTCCTGTTCCTTGGACCTCTTCTGATCAATTACATCTGTGGGAAAACAGACAGACTCTAAGCCAGGGGCAGGAAACTGGAGGAGCAATCATAACAGTTGGCAAACAAGGGATTGAGAAAACCCTCCTTTAATTCAATGGGTGCATAGAGTCTGAAGGAGTGCTAGACAGGAAGGATATATACAGACTCCCAAGTAGCTCCCCTTCTCTACTTAATGAGTTCAGTAAATGGATCATAATTTTTCCCTCCTCCTCAATTCCTGGCCTTATACTGGAACTTCAACACACATACTGCTTCTCCCTCACTCTAACCACTCAGTTCCTCAACCTAATCACTTCCCATAATCTACTTCTCCACCTCGCCTTAGTCCCACACAAAGATAGTTATACCCTTGATCTTGCCATCACCCACACATGCACAACTTCCACATTCAAGAATTCTGAAATCTCCTTATCCGAGTACCTCTCCCTCTGCCTTACTAAACCCTACTCTCCTCCTTACCACAACCTTCAAACCCCTGATGTCTTCATTCCCTCCCAGGCCATCTCCCCTTAGAGAATCAATTCAACCTAAGACTACTCTCTTCTCTGAAGTTCCTTGCCTACTTATTTCCCTGATTGTACCCAGCTAAGCCTCAGCTTTGAATCCTTCCCACTATACCCACTTTTGCTCCTAAACTTGTGGTGCTAAATGAAGGTAGAGAAAGACTTCACAACCATTCAGACTGAGTCTACTACAAATTTATTACACAATCTTTATTGGATCCTCACTGCTGCTAGTCAATCCTACTGTACTGCTCTCATTAACTCACTATCCCACCCTTCACAGCAGCTCTCCCAACCTTTTAATCCTTCTTCAAATCTCCCCCACCCAGCTGAGACCCTTACTTAATATTTTACAGAAAATTACAGACCATTAACCATGAACTCCCTTTTCTTGCCTCTTCCTCATTTCATATGACTCATATGCCTTCAGCTGCTACCTCCTCCCTCATCCCTGTCTCACATAAGGTGGACATACTTTGTATGAAGGCTAAATCTTTCTACCTGTTCAAGCAATCCCATTCCTCTGACATACCCACTCTTATCATGCATTTTCAATCTCTCAACTCAACTTCAATCTCTCATCTCAACTTCAATCTCTCTACTGGGTCCTTCCATACTGCCTGCAAATATACCTGTGGTTCCTCCATGCTCAACATACCCTCATGTTAACTTTCTATTGCCACTATCTTTCTATATCTCTTCTGCCCTTTGTGGCAAAACTCTTTGAAAATGCTGTCTACAACATGTGACTCCAATTTGTCTCCCCTCACTCTCTCCTTAACTCCACACAATCCAGCTTCCAACTTCATCATTCCACCAAAATGGCTCTCTCCAAAATTACCAGTGATTTCTTGATTGTCAGATCCTATAGTCTTTACCTAATCCTCATTTTCCTTGACCTCTCTCTGAAGCTTTTGACACTGTTGATTACTGTCCTTGATATTCTCTTCTTTCCAAGTTTTCAGTTTCAAGTTCAAGTTTTCACTCTCATCTGTCCTTCCTCTGACCTGTCTGACTGCTCCTTCTCAATCTCCTTTGCTGGCTCATTATCAAATTTATGACTTTGAACTGTAGGTGTCCCATTAAGTTCTGTCCTGGTTTCTCTTCTCTTCCCCCTCCATACTGTTTCACTCAGTAGCCTCATCAGCTCCCATGGATTGTGTTATCATCTCTATGCTGATGATTTTAAATTCTGTGTATCCTTCCTCCTCTTCTCTGCTGTACTGCAGTCTCACATCTCCAAATGCCTTTCAGATATCTCAAAATGGATGCACAGTAGACATTTTCAACTCAACATTTCCTAAACTGAACTTATCTTTCCCCCCAAATCCTCCCCACCTCTCACCTTCCCTATTACTGGCAAGTCCTCAGCTTTTGTCCTGCCACTGAACTTCTATGACTCTGGAAGGGAGTGAAGCTGACGACTTTGTGCAACTGCCTCACTTAAATTCAATTCATGCCCAAGTCAAGACATCCCCCAGTGATATCATTGGTCCTCTGTGAAAACAAAGGATGAATGGCAACATGGTCAAGGGCAACATCATCCTTCCAGTCCTTCAGGCTCGCAACCTAGGTATCTTCCTCAACTCATCGCTTTCTTTTACTCCCCATATACAATCTATTGACAATGCCTGTCAGTTTCACCTTTGTATCATCTCTCAAATATATCCCCTTGCCTCCTTGGACCCTGTCAATACTCTACTGTTGGCCCTTATCACCTCGCACCTGGATTATTGCAATGGCCTGCTCATGGATCTGTCTGTGTCAAGTCTATTTCCACTCCAATACATGCTCTCTTCAGACACCAAAGTAATTTCCCTAAAGCACAAGTTTAATCATGTCACTCAATAAAATCCAGTGGCTCGCTATCACTTCCAAGATCAAATACAAAATCCTTTGTTTGGCATTCAAAACCTTTCATAATTTAGTCCTCTCCTACCTTTCCAGGCTTCTTACAACTTACCCTTGACACACACTCTTTAATCCGATGACACTTGTTTCCATGCTCTTTCATGAACAAGAGGCTCCATCTCTCAGTTCTAGGCATTTTCTCTTGCTGTCCCTCATGCCCAGAATTCCCTCCCTCCTCATCTCTACCTTCAGGTATTCCTGGCTTCTTTTAAGGTTCAACAAAAACCCCATCTTCTACAGGAAGCCTTTCCCATCCCTCCTATTTAGTTCCTCCCTTTCCTAATTATTTTCTATCTATCTGGCATATAGTTTGATAGTACTTATTTATTTGCTTCTTGTCTCCCCCATTAGATTCTGAGTTTCTCAAGAGCAAGGATAGTCTTTTGCCTCTTTTTATATCCCTAGTGCTTGGCACATGGGAGGCACATAAAAATGACTGACCCATTTCCATATGCACCTGAGATGATGCATTAAAAATATTGGTTGGGGGTGGGGTGAGGAGGGAGAAGGAATAGCATAGAAGTAATTTGGCATAGGGTAAGGATGGGAAATAGACAGATGTCTTCATATATGTATTGGCATATATATGTTTGTGTATGTGAGCATGTGTGCAGAATGGCACATATGAAACACATACCTATACAAATGTGAAAATACATGTGTGCATATCTGTATACATATATACATACATGTATATATATATATATGTATAGAGGCACACACATATCTTTCTCTTCTCTACCTCATACCACTAGAAACTTTTTGGTATCTCATATTCATATGAAAATGAGATTTCATTTTTTCTCCTTAGACATATGAGGTATGTATATATGAATTATGTGTACACACAGGTATCTATATTCTCTCGATGTATATGTATACATGTATATAATATGTATGTTTGTGTGTAATATGTACACAATATACAT
Source organism: Trichosurus vulpecula (assembly GCF_011100635.1). Taxonomy (NCBI): domain Eukaryota; kingdom Metazoa; phylum Chordata; class Mammalia; order Diprotodontia; family Phalangeridae; genus Trichosurus; species Trichosurus vulpecula. The sequence goes on along the minus strand of NC_050576.1, from coordinate 309,207,107 downwards.
ACGATTCCTTCTTCACATGTGGCAAATTTTACATATAAACATACACAAATATTGTGTATATATGTATGTAAAAGTATGGATGTATATATAATGTATATGTGTATTTAAATGTTTTTATATTTACGTGAGCATATATTCACACATGCATATGCACACGTAGACCTGTATATATGTGTGTAAATATATATGTATGTGCACACATACATATATATTTAAATAAAACTATAAGTGTGACATGTAGTACAGGAGTTTAACTTTTGACCTTTTAAACTAAAATCAAGGATTTAATAGTGAGGGACTTTTTCTGGCAATAATAAAAATCTGTCTTAATAAAGATACCTGACATTCATATAGCATTTTAAGGCTTATGAAGGACTTTGCACACATTATTTTATTTGATCATCATAATAATAAATAAAATATTAGCTAACATTTCTGTAGCACTTTATGGTTTAAAATGATTTGCATATACAATCTTATTTAATAATATAACTTTATGAGGCAGCTACTATTGCTATAATCTACTTTCATGGATGAACAAAGCAAGACATAGAGAAATGAAATAACTAGCTTAAATTTACACAGACTTGGTAGAGAAACCAGGAAGAGATCTATGATTCCAAATATTCAGTTTCTGTCATAAGTCGCCATGCTTTTTTAATTGTCAGTGGACAAATAATCAAATAAATAACATGAAAAGAATCTCCTTTAGAACGTAGAAGTGATAGATTGTCAACCCACCACTCCTTGAAGACTTCCAATGATCAGAAAACCCCCATTGGATAAAGCAGCCTATTCTACTCTGGGGTAGTTCTAATTGTCAGGGAGTTATTCTTGAACTTAAATCTAAATATGCCTCTGCAATTTCCACTTATTATATCTGGTTCTCTTCTTTGAGACTAAATAAAATAAATATAACATCTCTTCCTCCTAGCAAATGTTTGTAGAGGTTCATCAAATCCCTCATAATTCTTCACTATTCTCAGTTAGACACAGCAAATTCCTTAAATTTTTTCTCTCATGTGGCATAGACTCAAAATCCTTCATTTCCATTTTGCTCTTCTTGCCTTCCTTCATATCAATGTCTTATCTAAATTGTGGTGCTCAATACCAAACACAACACTCCAGAGGACATTTGCCCAGAGCAAAAACCCAGTGGGACTATCATTTCCTTCTTCCTGGAAGCTAGTTTTCTCTCTCCTCAATATTTTTTAGTTTAAAACTCCTTTAACTAATTATTTGCAAGACGTTGGGAGAAATATTCTTACTATCCTTCATTACATGCAATCATAACCTTGCCCAAGAGTCTGTTGTTTATTTTAAGCCACAGCCCATGAATCTAAGTCCCATTCTTGGACACCATCTTTTAACTCAATTGTTATTTTACCAAGTCATTTTTTTTTTCTTTTGCATCCTTTGCTTTTAATAGGTAGCAATGATGAAAATACCATTTTGTTCCTACGTTCTTCAGTTTTTTACTAAAAATTTTGTAATATTTGACAGAGTTTTCTGGAAGCAGCATTTGTGTCTAGATAAATCATCAGAAATTAATAGCATTCATTATTCTGCCAAGACTTGTGGTGTTCTCTGTTATGTCTTATATGAATGTATCCTGCCAAAGGAGGAGTCGGGAACACAACAGACTTTTCTTATTGCTGATATCAGGTGAACGAATAGCTGCCTCATACTACCCCTGAAGTCCATGATCACCAACCAACACTACTACTCTTCTTTTCTTCCTCTGACACCTTTTGCATATTTCTTCTTAAAGTGTTAGCGGGATCTGAGGTCTGAAAATTATTGCTGAAGTAGATATAATTCTTTGAAAAAAAAAACAGAAAGTTCAAGGGCTTCTGGGATAATATGGAGGCACAGTTTTTGTTACGTTTTCTTTAAAATCATTGTCATCTATCCTTGTACTACAATCCTATCATATTTGGTTAGGGATACTTGACTGCAATTTTTACACAAACTGTTAAATCTCCTTTTTCTGGTTATTTGGAAAAATAGGGAAAAACAATCCTCAGGTTCAGTCCACTGTACAAACAGAATGAAAGGATAATAATAACCTTGCAAATACAGATGGACCCAGCTATAATTCTTAGTAAACATATGAGTTTAGAATAAGTAAAGCAGAGCAAGTGAAGAAATTTCAGAGTCAAATTAGCAAGGAAATAATGGTGACCTTAAATGCATATCATTATATATTTCCATGGAAATTTTTCATTACTTCAAAAAAGCAGCTTTATACATCAGATCAAGATAAAGTACCTAAAATTTCTTAAATATACTGATACAATAAAAGGCCTGTTTGCCTGCTTAGGCAACTTTCACTCTGAATTGAATTCAGTGGATGGGGTACAACCCACACCTTTCAAAACCTTGAGATCCCTGGGGCTCATAGGAATATAGATTTAATTATCTTAGCAGGTGGCATGTACCAAAGATTGCTCATAAGTTCTATATTAATATAAAGTATGTCTTCATTATCACCACTACTATTATCATTGAATATCATTTTTCACAGAGCCCCTGAAACATTTCTAAAGAAATGAGTTTGATCCTTCAATAAAATTCTAATTGAACTGGATTAATAAGAATTACCTGTGTTGGGTCTAGAAGTGGAAGGAACTTTGGAAGGAAGGGTGAACAAAAACCATAGATTTCATGTACAGAATGGAAAGCTGATACAAAATCTAGATATTGGGAGATCAGATTTCAAGGAAATCAAAGGCCTGAAGTTATAAAGGATAAGTTAGATCCAAACAGATGGTGTTCTTTCATAGACCAAATTCTGATTTTCTGACTATTGAAAGCATAAATTATATTAATGATAAAAATATTTATAGCAGCTCTTTGTGTGGTGGCCACGAATTAGAAACTGAATGGGTGCCCAACCATTGGTGAATAGCTGAACAAGTTATACTACATATGAATGAATACTATTATGCTGCAAGAAATGAGGATGGGGAAAGTTTCAAAGGAGTCCGGGAAGAAGTGAATGAAGTGATGTGGAATAAAGTGAGCAGATTTTTGCAATAACAATAGTGAAGAAAAACAATCAAATTTGGAAGACTTAGAAATTCTGATCAATGTAATGACAAACCAGAATTTCATGACTCATGAGGAAGCAGGCTACCTACCTCATGATAGACAGGTGATGGATTCAGAGTGTGGTTAGATGTTTTATTTTTACTTGGCTAATGTAGATTTTTTTCTGACTAGACATGTTTGTAATGAGGGTTTTGCTGTTCATTCTCAGTTAGGAGGGAGGGTGAGGGGTAGAGAAAGCTGATGTTTGTTGATTGAAAAAAAAAATTTTTAAGTGACCAATGATTAAAAAGGATGGCCTGTTTAAAGAGATGAATATGATACACAGAGAATCCATTGACCATATCTTAAAATGACAAACAGAAGATGAAAGGCCCTAAATAGAGGCCACTGGGAATGAATATTTAAGAGGATGAAAAAGGCATAGAGCATCTCTCATGGTATTATCCCTTGTGCAAAGGTTAGGGAAAATACTTCTGAGAAAGTTGAGATGACATGTAATGAAAGTATTTTGGAGAGAATCAATCTTGCCTGGATATTCTGGAACCGGAACTGGTCTGCTAATGATCTGATTGGGAGCAACCTTTTCGATCGGCTATGTAGCAGGAACTGGGGGTACCTTGAAAAGGTACTATCCACCTGAGCCTCTGTAATTTTTCTTTGACTTCTCTAATGTGGTGGTTTGACTTCATGCTGATGATGTTTGTTGAGAGACAAAGATACAAGGAACAATTCCCCCACTAGGAACAGTTAGATGGCATAGTAGATAGAGCACTAGGCCTAGAGTCACAAAGAGATGAGTTTGAATCAGGCCTCAGACACTTACAGTGTGACCCTAGGCAAATCACTTAACCCTTTTTGCTTCAGTTTCCCCATTTGTAAAGTGGGTATAAGAATAACACCTAGCTCCCAAGGTTGTTGTGAAGATCAGATGAGACAGTCCTTGTAAAGCGCTTAGCGTAGTGCCTAGCACATAGCTGTTTTTTTTTTTGTTTTGTCCTTCATTCTCAATCATTTACTAAGTTATGGTTATGTTTTATGGCTAAAATATATGCTGTTGTTCTTTGTCCTTCATTCTCAAAGAGGACCATGACATCAAGAAGGTGATGCCATGACTTGCAAGTGAATGGGATTTAAGTGAGGAAGCAAAGTCTCCAGCCTCACTTTCTCCTCTGGAGTCACCTGGTTCCAGTGGTAAGATATACATCAGGATGACGAGATGGCCCCTATGCAGTGGGAAACTTTGGCCTTTTTAAGCCAAGTTATTTCTGAGTTCTCATTTTAAGGCAAAGCCCATTCAGTGATTTAGGCTAGGTAAGAAATGAGCCAAGGAATAGCTCCTTTTACACAATTAAAAAAATCAATCTGGGGGAAGAAGACTCTCAGGTTTCTGGCCAAAACAGAAACAATTACTATTTACATTTACTCTGAGCCTTCTGGGCCCAAACTGACTACTATGTTGGCTTGCTTGGGACCTATTATTGGCCAGTCAATGAGAGCCAGAATTAATTGGGTTTAAGGCATTGCCTTTAAGAAAGAAATCTAGCATGTAAACCCCAAGCTATCTTGCTAGGTTTCAGCCATCAAAATTTACATTCCTTTGGGCAAAGCAAAACAGGTAAGGGTATGATACCCTATGTGGACAGAGGGAGGAGAAGAAGGGAAGGGGTGGGGAAAGACAGGGAGAGGAGGGGAAAGGGAGGGGAAGGAAGCAGAACACTCCCCCCCTCCCCACATATACATAGTAAGTGCTATTTAAATGTTAGCTTACTATTAATGATGACAAGTGGCTTCTAACAAGATAGGCATTTTGTTTCTTCATTTGTTCTTTTCCGTGTGAGTTGAAGAAGATTTCTCTGGAAATTTCTGCCCTGTAAGTTGTGAAAGGTCAAGTGTGTGACCCTCTAGGGTTCTGGGAGTCTGAGTCCTTGCAAAGTTTTGTAACAGGCCCAGCATTGAAGTGCTGTACAGGAAAGAATGACCTCCAGGAGTGACCCTAGGGACCGAAGTAGCTGAGGCAAGGAAGGCAGCTAGAAGCTATGAGGCTTTTGGACTTGAGCTTGGTGTGAGGTATATAGGAAATGATCTATGTTTGAGCCTACTCTTCTCAGAGAATGAAATGGCAAAGGGGAGAGTGCATCCCCAAGGTGTTGGGGCAAAATGTAGTAAGACTCAGCCCAACAGTGCCAGCCAACTAACCATGTGCTGTCAACAGCTAGGTAGCAGAGCAGATAGAGTTCTGGGCCTAGAATCAGGAAGAACTGAGTTCAAATTTGACCTCAGACATTTCTGTGACTCTGGGCAAGTCACTTAAACTCTGTTTGCCACAGTTTCCTCATCTGTAAAATGGTATAAAAACATATATAAACAATGTAATATAAACAAATGATATAATATAACATAATGATGCATAAACATAATAGTGTTAACCTCCCAGGGTTGTTGTAAGAGATGATAATTATGAAGTGCTTACCACAGTACCCTATACATGGCATTGTTGTTGTAGTTCAGTCGTTTAAGTAGTGTCCAACTTTCTGTGACCCCATTTGGGGTTTTCTTAGCAAAGATACTGGAGTGATTTGCCTTTTCCTTCTCTAGCTCATTTTACAGTTGAGGAAACTGAGGCAAACAGAGTTAAGTGACTTGCCCTGTTCAAGCAACTAATAAGTGTCTGAGACCAGATTTGAACTCAGGTCTTCCTGATTCCAGGCCCTAAACTCTATCTGCTACACTACCCCTGGCACATGGTAAGTATCTCAAAATGTTATTGTTATTATATTATGTATCCCACAAGTCTCTGACCTAGGTTTTCTTCTTTTCTCCCTCTATAGTCTTTCATTCAAATTTACTTGTCCAACCTCTCTGCTGATCTCCAGTCTCACATCTCCAACTGCCTGCTGAACATTTCATATTCAATATTCTTTACACATCTTAAACTCTACATGTCCAAAATGGAATTCATTTTCTTCCTTCCCAGACTCTTGTCTCTTTATCTTTCCCTTGTTACTGTGGAGAGTACCATTATTATCCCCGTCGCTAAGGCTCCCATACTAGGTGTCATCCTCAACTCCTCACTCTTCCTCATCCTCCTTTCTCACATCTAATCATTTGCCATCTTGTTGATTCTGCCTTGTAACTTCTATTGTATAAATCTTCTCCTGTCCTTTCATACTGCCACCACTCTGGTGCAGGTACTTATCACCTCACTCCTAGACTATCACAATAATATTCTGGCCAGTCTCTCTGCCTCAAGTTTCCCCCTACTCCAATCCTTCATCAAATTGATCTTCCTAAAGTGCATATCTGATCTAGCAAATAAGCCGCTATGACTCCCTTCAGCATCAAATATAAAATCCTCTATTTGGCTTTAAAGTCCTTTATAACCTAGACTTTTTCTATCTTTCCAGTATCCACGTGCCATCTGATCCAATCACACTGGCCTCTTGTGTTTTTCACACAAGACATTGCATCTCTCAACTCTGAGAATTTTCCCATCTTCCCCCTCTACCTAGAATGCTCTCCTTCCTCAACCAGGAAGAAGGCTGTAGTAACACCAAGTGAACAAGCTATATTTGTATTTCTATCATAATCCGGTGATATTTATCATAGATTTTGATTTTCCTTATACCAAACTGGGAGGTATCTCTTTCAAATTTCAAGTCAAATCCAGTCAACTGGCATTTAATAAGTGACTACCATGGGCCAGGGATGGTGATTGATTTTTATCAATATTCAAAGCATAGGCTAGTTTTACCCTAAGAGCACCATTCTACTCTCAGGAAAAATGAAGTATTTCTTAAAATGAATGGTTTTTTTTTTGCCCTCCCCACTTCTGCTTCCTGGCTTCCATGGCTTTCTTCAATTCTCAACTAAAATCCTTCCTTCTGCAAGAAACATTTAATGGCTCCTCTTTTTTTTTAATTAAGATTTTTATTTTTAGTTTACAACACTCAGTTCCACATGATTTTGAGTTCCAGATTTTCTTCCTCCCCCTCCCCCCTCCTCCCTCAGATGGAATGGAATCTGATATGTCTTCTACACATAACTTCAAATTGAACTTATTTACCAGTAGTCAAGTTTTAAAGAAGAATTATGACCAATGGAATGAATCAAGAGAAAGAAGAAACAAACCAAAAAAATAAACAGAGAAAGAGAAGAAAAAAAAGGAGAACAAATAGATTGCCTCAGTCTGCATTCAGTCTCCGTAGTTCTTTCTCTGGATGAAGATAGCTCTCTCCATCATGAGTCCTTTGGAGTTGGCTTTGAACTTTGTATTGATGAGAAGAGAGAAGTCTATCAAGGTTAGTCATCACAGAATCCATATATCTGTTGTTGTGTATAATGTTCTTCTAGTTCTGCTCCACTCACTCAACATTATATCATGTAGGTTTTTCCAGGTTGTTATGAAGTCCATGTCTTCCCCATTTCTTATAGCACAATAGTATTCTATTACATTCATATACCACAACTTGTTCAGCCATTCCCCAATTGATGGGCATCCCCTCGATTTCCAATTCTTTGCTACTACAAAAAGAGCCGCTATAAATATTTTTGTACGTATGGGTCCTTTTCCCACTTGTGTGATCTCTTTGGGATACAGCCCTAGAAATGGTATTGCTGGGTCAAAGGGTATGCACATTTTTATAGCCCTTTGGGCATAGCTCCAAATTATTCTCCAGAATGGCTGGAACAGTTCACAACTCTACCAGCAATGTAACAGTGTTCCAACTTCCCCACAAGAGTGCCTTTCATCTCTTGGCTATCTCCAGTTTATCCTGTATACGTCTTATTTGTATATGGTTATTTACATGTTGCATTTTCATTTGACTGGGAGCTCCTTGAGAGCAGGGACTGTTTTTGCCTTTCTTTGTATTCCTAGTGCTTGGCACAGTCCCTGCCACATGGTAGTCACTTAGCAAATGCCAGTTGACTTGATTTGACTTGAAATTTGCAAGAGATACAAGAGTTTGGTACAAGGAAAATCAAAATCTGTGATCCAGCAATACTACCATATGTGCTATTCCTTATACATGATACTTCATCTCTACATGATAATGAGTATATGTATCTTTTTATTGACTATCCTTCAAGTCAGAAATGCTCTCCTTTCTGATCACTGGCTTCCTACTCTGGAGAATCTCCACCCCAAGGTTCTACTCTGCTGACTGGTGACTTTCTCTTTTGTGCCACCTTTTCGGAAGAAGCTCTACCAAGACATTACCTCATGAATGGCTGGATTTACTGTCCTTTTCAATGGCTAACCTTTCCTGACCTCCTCCCACAACCCTTGCTTTCCAGCCCCCATCCATCTGTGGTCTTCATCAAAATGTGTTGGTAGTGACTGTCTTGTTTGCTTATACTTATGTCCCCAGGACTTAACACAGCTCCTGTACATACATAGTAAACAATTAATAAATGTTTTATCAACGTATCTCTCTATGATCAAATAACAACAATAATAGCTTTCATATAGCACTGCTGGTATCCAAAAAGCTTTACAAATATTATCTCATTGTATCTTCACAATAATCCTGGGAGGAAGGTACTATTACTAGTCTCGTTTTACAGTTGAGGAAACTGAGGCAATTAGAGGTTCAGTTAAGACTTGGCTGGGGTCACACAGCTAATGAGAGTCTGAAGCCAGATTTGAGCTCACATCTTTCTGACTCCAGGAACAACACTCTGTCTGCTGTACCACCTAGCTACCTCTGTCTATCTGTCTATCTATCTATCTATCTATCTATCTATCTATCTGTCTATCTATCCATCCATCTCTCTATCTGTCATCTATCTATCCATCTATCTACCATCTATCCATCCATCCAACTATCTGTCTATCTATCTACCTCTCTATCTGTCCATCCATACACCTACCCACCTATCCATCTATCCATCTATCCATCTATCGATCGATTGATCCATCCATCCATCCATCCATCCATACCTCTCTCTATCCATCCATCTATCCATCTCTCTATCCATCCATCATGTATCTGTCTGTCTGTCTGTCAGTCCGTCCATCTGTCTATCCACCTATCCATCCATCCATCTGTCTATCTATCTATCTATCTATCTATCCATCCATCCATCCATCCATCATCCATCCATCCATCTGTCTGTCTGTCTATCTATCTATCTTTGCCTTTTGGAATCCTGACTGCTTTTAGGACTCGGCTGAAGTGTTATCTTCTGCGAGAAGTATACCCTGATACTCTGTGCTGCTAGCTACCCTTCCCCTCTAAGGCTACTTTGTATTTAGCATGCATATACTGGGCAGCTTGGTGCCACAGAGGATAAGAGTCTTGTACTTGGAACCAGGAAGACTTGAGTTCAAATCTAGCCTCAGATACATATTAGCTGTGTAACCTTAGGAAAACCACTTTCTGCTTTCACAGTGTCCCAAATGGTCTGTATCCATTTCCTTATCTGCACAATGCTTTACAAACCTTAAAGCACTATATAAACGCTAGCTATTGTTACTATGTGTGTATGCATATACAAATTTTCATCCACATTAAAGCTTCTTTAGGGTAGGGAATCTTTTTAGGGTTTTTTCTTCTTTGTAACCCCAGTGCATAGCACAGTGATCAATATATGGGAAACACTTAGTAAATCCTGATTGATTAACACATTAAAGCTACACAAAAGGAAAATGGGCTACTTTGGGACCTAGTATGTTTCCAGTCATTGGTGCTCTGCAAATGTAGGACCACTTATTGGAAATATTATAGAGAAAATTCCTGTCTAGGTACAGATTATACTAATTGTTTTCTGAAACCTTTTAAAACTCTGAAATTCTATAATTCTATGCAAAGGTTGGGCCAGATCTACTGGAATTATTCTAGTTCTCATCTCCAATTCCTCTTAAAAACTGATATTCACTACCTCTTGCATTATGGACACATTTCCTAAAATACCACTTAAAGTCCAGAATTCTTCAGTTTGCATATTTTCCCTTTGTTCTAGGAAGGGGAAAAAGTGGATCTTCAGTTAAAAGGGAAAAAAATTCCATGAAGGAGCAGGAGGGTAGATTTAAGAGCTCTTTATGTTGCAACTACTGTATAATGCAGCTCTGCCTTGTTGATTCAAAAAGAATAAATGTTATAGTTGTTAAGTAAATTAACAGGCTCTCCTTGGTTGGCAGAGATTGTCAGCAAGGAAAAAAAAACAAACAAGAAGATGGGAAATGATATTATTATTATTGCTTTAAAGCAATTGGAACAATTGCAGTTTTTCTCTTACCAAATATTGGTGTCAATAAAGTAAGGTCCTGAGTTTTAAATAGCATAATACTCCATCACAAAATTAATAGAAGTGCTGAGTTCATATTTGGAGAGATGAGAGGGAAAATGAAAAACTTGCTGAACTTCTTTGTTTACAAATCACTAAAGGGGCCAAGTTATGGCGTTTTAAATAATCAAGCAAAACTATTAAGTTCTGTACAGTGAGGTGACTATCCCACTATAATCCTCCACCAGGTAATGGGATATTTTATAAGCCTTCTCTTTGTAGCTGTCTGTTAAAAAAGTGCACCTTAGATGATCCTGAAATCAATGCAGTATAAAATAAATGGCCTCCCCTCTAGCTACTCTCGAATATTCTCCACAGAAACATCACAACTTCTTGGTTTTCATGAGGGTTGTTTTTCAGTGTTTTTCTTACCTGCTAAGCTAGCTCAGGTCTTTCCTCCTAAACCACACATACATACACACACACACACACACACACACACACACACACATACACATACACTCATACTCACTCATACTTCTTTTTTTAAATTTTTTTTCTTTTCTCACTCATACTTCTACTCTCAATGCCTTTTCAGAACCTTTTTCAGGTTCTGACCTCTTAGAACTTGTAGCACCTCTAATGCATTTCTCCAATGTGTTTCCAAAACCTTCTTTAAAATTCACTGCTGAGAAACTGTGTATCCTGAATCATTGAAACCAAATCACCTTACGTTTTCTAAAGATCAAAATCAATTATTTTTCAATTTTAAAATGCTATAGACATATGTGATATCATTATTTAATGAATCATACACCAATATTTAATAGATTACTGAAGTACCATTTGTTGCCTTTGTCAGTTTTTGACCTATGTATCCTAACAATTTAGTTCTTATCTATTAGGGCCGAGGTCTAAAAAGCACTTGGTAGCCATTTCTACATATGTAAAAACACCAGTAGACAAAACATATGCTAAATGGAAACAAAAAGTTCAAACCTCTACACTTTTTTTATATAATTCAAAATTAATGTACCTTTGAAAGATAGTTGCTTGTTAAAATGAGGTACCTTTAATTTTGAGCCATCCTCCAGGAGCTATAGCAATTGTGTCAGAACACCAGTTTGATGAAACATTATCTAGTTTCCATCGATAATTCATAAAAGTAACTGTATCCATATATTAGGTACACTGGCAAATATCCTGTTTTAACGGATAATCTAATCATAAAGACATTCGATGATGACATTTTCAATGAGGCAGTGTGAATATGCTTCTGATTCAGAACTATTCAGTTTTAACTCCTCCTGTCTCTGACAAATGCCTGTTTTGTATGGTGGTGGTGAAGTCATTTACCATACCCAGGGTCTTAGGCAATTCTCTACGCCAAGGGATGTAAACCTTTGTTATATCATGGATATTTTTGGCAATATGATGAAGCTTATCAAAAGCATGTTTTTAAATAATTGAAAGAAATGCTAAATTTCAGTTAGAGGTTAATGAAAATAAAGAACTAAGTCCCAGCTCTATGACTTCTAGTAAGTCACCTAAGTTCTTGGAAACAATTATACCATCTATAAAATACACATCATCATCATCATCATCATCATCATCACCATCATCATTATAGTCCAGAGCTGTGAAGAGCAAAATACGTTGTGAAGTGAAAAACTATGTAATTTTGAGTTATTATTTAGCCAATTGAGCCAAATAACTGCAAATACCAGAACTGTTATATTTAAACATCTATCCTATACAATTAGTAAATTGTACTGTAAATTACTAAAATTATTTTAAAAATAGTAAATTGTATAATAAATAGAATGGTACATTGCTATCCTATACAATCAGTAAAAAGCTGGACTTTGATTCATGAAGATCTGGGTCAAAGTCTACTTTTGATTTTCATTGGCTGTGGGATCATAGACATGTCAATTAAACTCTCTGAGCCTCCAGACTCATCTGTAAAGTGTGGAAAATGCCTATAATACTAAAGAAATACAAAAATCACAAACTATGAAAGGATACAGCAAAGCATACACTGTTGTAAAAACAATTTGTTATCTTTGAATAAGGTACAGATGTATGCAGCTTTGTCTAAACAGTTAACTTTGCTATCTTAGATGAAATGGCCTTTTTTGGTAATTGTAAATGTATTTGATCACCTCCTCTTTCCTGCCCTTGAACAGAAAATGTTTTTTTCATTCCAGTTGTAAACCCTACCCGCTTTATGGTAAATATTTTCCTGGAAATTCCCCCTTTCCGTGGTTCAATTTCTTCTTTTGTTTCCCCTTCCTCTGTTGGGATAGGTGTTACAAAGCTATCCAGAACTGCCAAAGAATGCTCCTGATTAGCTGTGTCCTGTACTTGGCCTGAAAAGTTATAAAAAACAAATCTACACCCTTGGAGGCTGAAACTACTATCAGTTAGCAGTCTTCCTTAACATGTATGTATGTCCGTATGTGTGCATACACACATATACATACAGGCATATGTATATACAAACATGTGTATGCGTATGTGTATACATGTATACATGTGTATGTATACACGTGTATATATACACGTATGTATATATGTATTTTTTCTTTTCAAATAGGCTTACCTAATTCTTTGATCACCAATCAGAGCATCCAGCTAGTGCCTGACATTCTCCTGATACTCTGCAGAAATCCAGGCTGAGAATTTCCCCAACAATACTTACCTCATGGGTTTGTTTTGAGTTTTAAATGAGGTAATGTATGTAACATACACTGAAAACTCTAACGTGCTACATAAATGCAAATTACCATTAGTGGATAGTCATAAGTGTTTGCCTCACAACAATAATGTCTTTGTTTTATGTTTTTAATATAATTTTTAAATACTTAGTAATAAATACTGAAATATATCTGAATAAAATGTGATTTTGCAGTTTGTTCACACGTAAGACGTTCCTTCAACAGTGAAGATGACAATCTGTCTATCTCTTGGTAACTACATCCTAGAGAGTTGTACAATACACACATACATGCATAAACACACATATGTGCATATATACCCATGCAAAATGTGTATACATATATACATAGTTGTATGTATATTGTTGTTGTATAAGTTGTATATGTATAATATAAGTTGAATGTTGTTCAGTCATTCAGCCATGTCTGACTCTTTGCAACTCCATGGACCATTCTGTCCATGGGGTTTTCTTGGCAAAGATACTAGAGTGTTTTGCCATTTCCTTCTTCAGTGGGTCAAGGAAAACAAGAGTTAAGTGACTTGCCCAAGATCATACAACTAGTAAATGTCTGAGGTCAGATTTGAACTCCAGACTCTCTGACTCTAGGCCTCCCTGACTCCAGGCCCAGAACTCTATCCACTGAAATATCTAGCTGCTTCTTGTACATTATTTGCGTGTGCATAGACAAATGTGTATATGTAGCTATTCATTGGTTTATGTTTATACACTATGCAATGTATCCATACACATAAATGCATGTGCATACATATGGAATATAACATGACCACACATACAATGTGCATATGTGTGTGTACACACACACACACTCAAATACATATGTACATACATGTGTGTGGAAAAATATAGTTAGGGTCACTGAAGTTAGTTCCACTTCTGAAATTTTGTTATTTTGTTTATTCTTTCCTTCTCCTCTCTTTTAGTCTTAGTTCCATCATCTGTAAATAATGAAGTTGATCTAGAATGAATTTTGAATACAGATTATTTCCAGAGAGCATGCATGACAAATTTCAAGTCACTTTATTTTATTAAATATGAAATTGTCTTCAATCTCAATCTTGTGCTTATTAAAGAGATATTATCAGTAATAAGCATATAATAAATTTACCTTATAAACAAAAATATATTTAAATTTAGATTGGAAAAATAAACAAGTAAACCAGGAAGAAGAAGAATAAATATGTACATGTAATTTTTTAGTATGCCTATGATTCATTCAATTAAATTCAACAGATGTTAAGTAGCTGCTATATAGAAAGCACATAGTTTCATAACAATATTTAAGTAATTGCATTACAACAGGAGGTGTTTGTGCTCACCTGATGAGAAATTCTCCTGTTTTTATAATTTGATTTAGTCAGGGTACCATCTCTGCCGTGAACCAGGTATGGAAAGCTAGACAAATTACTGTAGACCTCTGGACCTCAGTTTATTCATCAGGTAGGTAGTGCAATAGAGAGAGTGCCAGAGCTGGAGTCAAGAAGACTCATTTCCTGAATTTCAAATTATGCCTCAAACACTAACTAGCAGTGTGATCCTGGGCAAGTCACTTAACCCTATTTGCCTCAGTTTCCTCATCTGTAAAATGAACTGAAGAAAGAAATGGAAAATTACTCCAGTATCTTTGCCCCCCCCAAAAAAATGGGGTCCTGAAGAGTTAGACATGACTGAAAAAGAAGTCAACAATGAGAGATAGATCTCTTCTACTTCTAAATCTGTAATTCTATGATTCAATGATGTTGAACTTACTTTGGGAAAAAGATTTACTGCATAAGTATTCTCCTTGGGGAGCAGTCATTGTGCAGTGTAAGACAAAGATTAATTTATACAGGCATTTGGAGGTCTGTTTCACGATTCCCTGAAGAGATAAACTTTTTAGCATTTATTTTATTTTCACTTAAAATGATTCCTGCTTTTTACATTTTTGTTTTAATTCTGCTATACTGAAGGCTGATGAGAGATTGTGGTGGAGTAGAAAGAACCATGACTCTGAAGAGTACTTGGGTTCAAATCCCACTTCTTATACTTACTACCTGTATTGCCTTGGCCCAGTCCCTTAACTTCACTGGGCTTCATTTTCTTCATATGTAAAATGAGAGTCAGACTAGAAGGCTTCTTATATTCCTTCGAGGTCTAGGAGTTCTAGTTCTTTGGTGTTCTACCCAAGCTTCAGTATCCAATGAACGATACATCTTCTTAATTTTTCTGTTTCCTTTTTTTGATAATTTCTAAACACTGATTTTCATGGAGATAGTCTCATAAAGCTTTATGATTTCTACACACATTTCACTTTTTTTCTGGTGCATGTTTTATTCAACTCCACATTAAACCAAAGCACTAAATGCTTATTTATGTGAACCAATCTTAGTGTGATGGCAACATAGTTTAATCTGAATGGTTCTATCATGGGTTTGGAGTAAGTTTTGTATTTTAAGAATCCCTTCTGTCTTAGTACTACCACAACATAATCTGCTGAGATGGCTTTTCATAAAAATAAGTACCATAAAATATTATGGAGTGAGTTGAAAAATGGGTATATGCCAGTAAAAATTAAATAGCTTCAATAAAATAATCAAGTAATTTATCAGTAGAATTCAGTAAAAATATAGAACCTTAATTATGCTACATTTTTGGATGTTTGCCTTGGCTCTGGTGACAGAAGTTTTTGAACACTAATTTTTCCCAAAGACGATGCATGGGAAACTTGAGGAAGTTTTATTTTATTTCATGTACATTATGTCTCTGTTCCTGACTTTTTCCCCCAGTGGTGTTTAGAATCACTGATGTTTGCTTATCATGACCAGACTTCCATTCTGTCATTTGCGGTCATAGATTGTGGTGACTCTCATTACCATGTCAGAGGAGTTATGGTAACCCTGATGGTTTATTCAGAGGGGTGAAAAGATTGAGGAGGTATAGGCTGGACAAGATGAATGAGACAAAAAGGAGAAGGATGTACAGTCATGGAGGGAAACACAATTTTAAAAATTCTTTTGGAAAATAGAAGTGAAATAGAGAGCAATAGGATTTTATGAAATAATCATGACTTTTTTTTCCTTCAACAGAAAGGAAAAAGGGAGAAAGGAAAATATAAAGAAAGCAAAAGATAAAGGTAATAGGATCCAGGAAAAAAAGATGGGGATAAAAAGAGTTGGGGAGATAAGAAAAAATAATGGAGGAAATGGGTTGGAAGAAAGGCAGCGGAACCAATTAGTGACAAAATATTCCCATGTGGCTCATTTGGGGAAATTATGCAGAGGATATAAGAATAGGAAACATCAATGTAAGATCAAATGATTAGACTGATTAGTATGTCACCTATGCATGTATATTTACATGCATATGCATCATTTTACAAACGTATGTCTATATGTACAGCTCTTATTGAGCTATACATGTAACATATAACTATGAACATGCATATCTAAATAAATTCACCTGTATTCACCTCATAATAGAAACATCGTGTGAGTAATCATCATACCTTGATTCGCACAAACTCACTTTCCTTTAGCACGCAGAATAAAGCTCTGCATATTAGAGGTAGTCTATAATTGTCAGTAAAAGTGACAAGTTAAACTCTGGCCTCCTGGTGTAGTCTATCAGTATAAGACTTGAACTCGACATAAAATACAAAATATCATTTGAAGAAGAAAATAAAACTCAAAGAGATTCTGTTTTCTTCCTCCTATAGTTTTACCTTTTAGCTACACCCTCTCATGACTCTCTCAAAGGCTTAGATGACTCAAATAACTATGTAATGCTTCTTTCATTATTTGGATTACTTAATTTGCTCCTTTTATTACCTAACCATCCATAGTTCAGAAAGAGCCATCAAGTGCTTGGGGTGACCAAATGTGAACCATTTCTATTTGCCATCATTTGATGTGATTTCAGTGTTAACTCATCCACTTTAAAATGTCGGCAACACTTGTACAAATTGAATGGAACATAGAAACTTTGGTTTTTCAGAGTAACATCAGAGGTCACAAATGAGAGCTAAATAGTCAGCAGCACTTACTCCCAGGACCAGCAGGGTGGTGCAGTGGGGGGAGCATCATAAAAGTGATGCAAAGTGCTGAAAAAAAAGGATTCATAATAAGGTTAACAGCACTACCTGTCCAGCACTCAAAGCCTTCTTATGGTTTGTGAAAGTTGGAGGTCAAATGAGTGGGACTAGCAGAGTCTAATTCTGAAGCTGATCTCAAGAGGACATCAAATTGAATGCCCTGCATCTAGGCATATGGCTCAGGTGATACTGATTTAATTAGACTTAGAGGTCAAACCAAAAGTAAAAGAGATTGGGACAATATTTTTAAAAGATCAAAAAGCACTAAAGATTCCCATCCAAATCAATTCAATTAATACTTAATAAATTCCAACTACTCCATATGCAAGGCATATAGTTAGCTTGACATGAAGGGCCAGTATTTGACTCGGAAAGACCTGGGTTCAAGTTTCCCTTGGCACGGTCTAAGTAACAGTGGACAAATCTCTCTGGCTGTCAATGTTCCAATCAACTTAATTAAGAGATAGACAGAGGTTAAATGACTCAGCCACATAGCTGATCTTCCTAACTTCAGTTCTAATGCTTTCTCCATTGCACCACCTAACTGCCTTAAGATGAGATTATATGTATAAGCTAGCTGGATTTCATATGAAGTGATTAGGGTATCATAGTGGGCAATAGGCTCAGAAAGGTATGCTAGAGCCTGATTGCATATAGCTACCATGCTGAGAATTTGGCAATTTGCTCTAGAATTAATGGAGATCCATTGAAGTTTTTTGAATGGGAGGATGAGAGTTAGATTTGTACCCTAGATAGATTGTGATGGCAAGTATATGGAAGGTATACTGGAGACAAGTTGGGATCTTGTTAACAATAGTATAGGTAAAAAGTGATGAGGTGCCTGGCCTTGAAGTCTGGCCATTCCTTTTCCATTCTATAGATAAGGAAACACACTTAGAAAAAAAATTCTGATTGCTAAATTATGGAGAAAAATTCCCTATCCCTTTACATCAGACATCACCTAAGACTGAAGCACTAATTCTGGGTCAAAAACTAATCTATCTTGTGGCTTCACTAGATATATTCTTTCTAGTTGAGATAATCCTATTGATAACTACTTTCTGAAGTAGGAAATGTCTACTTAACAATTGACAAGTGGAATATCTATTCTAGCCTGCATAGATATGAAACTTGGAAAGTTTCTGGGCATTTGTATCACCTGGGATGTTTAATAGCTCCTTAGCATCACTAAAGATTTATGAATTTGCAAAGCTTTAATACTAAAATAATCAATTTCCTAGCCCTTCTAAAATCCTTTGTATCCAACTGCCTCCTTCCCCCCCAAAAATAATTCCTAATGTTAGAAGTCAGGCAATTTATGGAGATTTATTTAAATTTTTCTTGAATAACAAATCCCACATGGGTTAACGAAAAGGAGGCCTCTGCCTTTGTACTTAGCCTTCAGTTTAATGTTTGATAATAAATCAGCATCCTGTTTATAGGATGTCAGTCACCAAAGGAAAGTTTACTTAGAGATGTCAAATTTATTGAAATTTAATGCAGACAAGAATCATATTTCATCTAGTACATTTCAGGAGTCAAAATTAATGGCAGGTAGATTAGCTAGATCAAATTGGAAGCTGGTAAAAAAATTCTGAATGCAAAGGTTCATGTTTATGCAAAAATCATGCAAGGCAGATAATGATGCTGATACACAAAGTGAGGGTGTGGCAATCTAAAGATACCTCTAAAGTAGTTAAATATATTCAGTATCTGGAGTTTCACTAAGAACAAGTTATCTGGAAAAAAAATATTTTAAAAATATCTACTTAAATGTCCAAGGCTTTTTGCAGTTGGGAAAAAATATTGTAAAGTGGATATAGGCTAGATTTGGAGTTCAGAAGACCTGGTCTTGGATTTACCACAGATATTTATCAATGGCAATGTGGGTAAGTTAATGAATCTCACTGGACCTCACGCTCCTCACCTGAAAAATGAGAGTGCTGCACTTGATGACCTCTAAGATCCCATCTGTCTATAAATATATGATCCTATGATGTGTTTCTATTATTGAAGGGGGGAGTAACTGAGAGTTTGTGCCTGGAAAAAAATAGATGGAAAGAAAGTCTTGGGCTATCCATTTGTTATTAAGGAAATGTAAGCATCCTGGATATTTAAACTGCATTTTATTTCAGCACCAGAAATAAATGCCTCCTAAAAAAACAGCAGCTAATTGTTCCAATGCCATTGATTTATTTACTCATCATAATCGTCAGTAATGCAAGAAACAGTTTGGAAAATAACATAAAATTCCAGCAACAGAGGCAAAATGCCTTTTTGTCTCCTGTTTAAAAATGTGATTTGATGCAAAACAATAGGGCCTACCACTTCGATGGGATCTCCCCTAGCAAAATGGCCAGACTGTGACTGATCCAGTCATTTCAGCTGTGTTAATAACACATCGAGATAACCCCAAGATCAATTCTGCCATAGTGATGTGTATCGATTGCTGAAGTAGCTAGAAAAGACTCTTGTTAAGTTCAATAGCCACATACAGACAAGGCTGATGTTGATAGAGAAGTTGAGAGGAAGGAAAAATCCCTTAAGATCTCAAAGGTCCTGGAATGAATGAATGAAAAACATTTATTAAGGCCTTACAAGCATTGTGCTAAGAAATGAGGCCAGCCATTCAGAAGAGACACAGCCCTTGCCCTCAAAGAGCTTACATTCAGGTAGGGAGACAACTCATATAAGGGAATATTCTCTAGAGATGAGTGTTTTAGTTTGGTGAGTCACAGGGATGATGAGTAGAGCCACAGGGGAACTAATTGACCTGTTCTTTCAAGTAGTACTGATTTGATTGGGGGTGAGGGTGAGAAAGAGAATTAATGGAGTTGGAACTGCGGTGTTGTAGACTCAAAGCATTAAGAAAAGAACATGTAGAAATAGAGGAGTGCATTTAGATTGATAAAATTATGTGGAAAAAGAAAGTACTCTGGCAAGAAAATACAAAACTTGTTCAGAGGACAGAGTGAACCATTTTAGCAAGGCTAGAACAATTGGTACATGTAATATTAATAACTAGCACTTATGTAGCTCTTTAAGGTTAGCAAAGAACTTTACAAATACAGTCTCATTTTTTACTCACATAAATCTTTGGAGGTAGGTGCTGTTATCTCAATTTTATAGATGAGGAAACTCAAGTTAAGTGACCTACTCAAGGTCACATAACTAGTAAATATTAGGAGCCAGGATTGGAAATCAGATCTTCTTCACTTCTGGTAAAGCAATCAATCCACTGGACCACCTAGCTGTGTATAAAGAAAGGGCATGAGAGGAGCCTACAGTGGTGAATTGTGGTAATACAGTGGAGGTCCCTGAATGGTTGAATGGCTAAGGACTTTAATGAGGAGCACAAAGTTTTGAGAAAATTAACTTTTCTGCTATAGGTACTATGAATCAAGATGGTAGAAAGTAGGCAGCTAGAGGCACAGAAACCAGTAAAAAATTAATTGTAATAGGTTATCACAAGCACCTGAATTGTGATAATGGCATTTGGAATGTAAAGGAAGAAATTGCTGCAGAAGTTATGCAAGAAGAGAGACTGACAGTGCTCAGTAGTAGTTATGGAAGAGCCAAAGAAAGGGAGCAGTTAAAGAAACAATTAGAAGTTTCAAGCCTGGAAGACTGGAAGATAACTACTGCCACTGAAAGAAGTATGAACATCGGGGGTGAGGGGAGCTGGATTAGACGGAAACATGGATTGTACGATTTTGGACATGCTAATTATGAGTCAGAGGCATAGTAACGAGAGAGCTGTCCCTGGAGTTAGGAGATCCCAGGATCAGATTCCACCTATCTTAATTTTGAGATGCCAGCAGGATCTCCAAATAGATATGCTTGAAAAGTGGTTGGAAATGTGGGGAAAAGCTTGGGAGGGTGATTAGAGCTGTAAGCAGAGGATTGGGAGTCACTCCACATACATACGAGAAACAAAAAATGTGGATATAATCTTCAATGGAGACCATATTAAAAAATGAATAGAGGAACAAAAAAGAAGAACCTGGAGGATATCTACATTTAAGTTATGAGGGGAAGAAGAGAACTGAGTGAAAGAGGAGTAAGTAATCAGAATGATAGAAGTAGGATGAGGTGTCAGCTTCACAAATGACAAAGAGGGAAATAGTTGCAAAATGGAAGGATGGCTGATCAGTCTCAACAGATGTGGCAGAAATGTTAAGAATGATGAAGACTGAGAAAGTGCCAATGGCTTTGCTATTTAGAAGGCTGATGGTGATTGTAAAATGGGCAGTTTGAGCAGTGTTAAGGGCATAAGCCAAGTTGCAGGGGAAAGGAAGAGTGCATTGTAAAGTAAACGTAGAGTACTTCTCAAGAAGTTGGGTCAAGTGAAGGGAAGAGATTTTCTTTTTCTTAAGCTATGAGACTTATGTGCATGTTTTCAGGCAGAGAGGAAGAAGAAAGTGGCAGTAAATTGAATCACACAGAAAGAAAAATTGTAAAGCCAATCCTACCCTATACTTTCTGTGAGTATTGGGAGGAAGTTTATTTTTTTCGCTCTTTCTTTAAATGCAGATGTTTCTATAAAAGCATACTGTGGATTTGCAAAATCACTACTAAATATAGTATATCCCTAACATGCAGTTTTTTTTCTAAAAAAATTGCTGCCAAATTGCTACCTCTCATTCAGCTGCCAAACTACATGCCCAACTGGTAAATGTAATTTGCTGAGGAATATGTATGGCGGCTGGCAGCAAAATCATGATGGGAAATGCTTATGTAGAAATACCTCCAAGGCATCCCAGCAGGAAACCAGTTACTCCTGGAGAATTTCCTCTTGAAGAAAGGTTCAATGTTCTTTAGGGAGGGGGGATTTAAGTATAACTGGGGAGCAGCTTTGTGGCATTCATATAAAACTATTCTCTCATCAGAAGAACTGTCAATAACATTCCATCAGTTTTGACAGCTCACCTTATCCTCATCTCTGTACTCCATGGATAGTGTGAGAGATATTTTCATGGTGTTTAAGAGAATAATGATGATTTCACCATGAAAAAGGAGAATAAGTCCCCACATCCTCCCATGTGTGAAGAAAGCAGTAACAAAAGCTAGGTATTTCTCCTGCTAGCTTCTCCATAGTTCTGCAGAAACTCTTCATGTCTCAGTAATAAGATTTCTAATAAAGGTCAGTGTTCTTCTATTCACAGAGAATTTTTTAAGGTTCATGCATCTGTAAACAAGGGATGGGTGACAACCTCTGAAGGTTTAGATGATTTTTATTTTAATCAAATGTTATAAACTATTGATGTTTGCTCCTGAATTTGTAATAACAAAATAAAATAATAATATCTCTATTGAAGACAGTAGATGGCATGGCATGAGGTGCACCCAAATACATTAATAGATAACATGGTGCTGTTTCGTCTTTCTGTATGTCATTTCTACTGAGTATTTCTATTACTATTGCTAGCCTGAAAACATATCCAGACCCAGGAAGAACAAGGAAAGATAATCACACATAATTTACATATGTACATATACATATAACATATAGAGGCATGTAATAAGAAGAAGAGTTAACATTTAATTAGCACTTACGATGTGCCAGGCATTATGCTAAGTTCTTTATTAATTATTATCTCATTTGAATCTCACAACAATCCCGGGAGGTAGGTGCTATTATTTTCCCTTTTTATTGATGAGGAAATTGAGGCAAACAGAGGTTAAATTACTTGCCCAGGGTCACACAGCTAGTACGTGTCTGAGGCTGAATTTGAACTCAGGTCTTCTTGACTCCAATATGTTTTTTAATTATAATTACTAGCATTAGAGAAGCCCAAATCTGGAAGGAACTTAGAGATCACCTAGTAAAATTAGGTTCCTTTTACAGATATGGAAATGGTGATTTAAAGTCATAGAACTAATTATTTTAGAGTTAGAACCGGGATCTATCTCAGTGCTTTTCAGAGCACCAGGATGTTACCATTTTGAACATTAAATCAAAGAATGAATGAGTAAACTCGTTTGTACTAAGTACTTCAGGCTTGGTTAAGTATAGTTTAATTGGTTAATTTAAAATTTATTTCTGATGGAAAGGCACTGTAAGGTCATCCTCACCTTCAAAAAGGAATATCTCAAACTATAAGATGGGAGGGAGACTTTTAAAAAATACCTTGAAAGAATTAAGTACTTAAAATATTTTTTTAATTTTGGAAGATTTTTATACCTAAAGGAAAAAGGTGTGCATATTTAAAGAAACACAAGGAAAGTTAATAGTCTCTAATTACCAATTAATTTTATATTTTAAGTCACACATATTGTATTGTGAGGTTTATTTCATGTTAGAACACTATGAGATGTTGCACAATTTCCATTTGTACAAAGGGAATAACATTCCTTTCTTACAGAAGCTACCTTTTTAAAATACTGAATACATCTTCTGAATTCTGGTTAATATATTTATATTCACCTGGCCAGTCTGGGAGTGGGGGTGAGAAATGGAAACCTAGCCATTAGAAGAGGTGATGGTACAATAGGAAGGTCATGAAAATTAGAGTCTGAGTATGTCATCTCAAATCTGGGCTTAGCTACAGTGGTAACCTATCTGATGTTGAACAGCACTGAATAATCCCTAAAGTTCCTTCAAATTCTAGATCCTATATGATAAAATATGGTTTGACATTAGACTGGTTTCACTGGTTTCTACAATCTCTGCTTTAAAAATTGGATCTGCTGTAAAATTTTATATGCTCTGGGCTTCTGTAGTTTTTCCGTGGAGGAGAGGGAGATTATTTCTTTGTCATACCTTCTATGCACAAGTTTCTAGCCTATCACTGATCAGCAGAACTAGCATGTTTACTAGTGAGAATTATTCTTAAAGTAAATAAAATTGTTCAGAATCTGAGTTGTTCTCGGCATGTTTGTGAAAACCATATTAGGGAGCTAAGGAAGAAATAGTACAGCTTCTTCTTACTTAGTTTGATTCTATTGAGCTTAAAGATTCACCAAGGATTTGTGTATGCATTTGTATGTGTATTGTGTATGTTATTAAAGGAACAATGACCAAATCTATGCAAAATATACCAGGCATAAATGGAATAGAATGCCTTTCTGTGAATTCAGTTTTAAGAGATAAAATTGCTGAGGCTATGGTGAAGAAAAAAAAGTTAACTGAAATCTATTCATCTCTCAAACTATAAAATCTTTAGCCCATGGCAATGTGCAGTTCCCAGCAGCCTTTGGAACACCAGCTATTCTGCTGTCTGAAAACAGAAATGCTTGAAAAACTGTGAGATTGAGATGTAACATGCACATTGTTATAATAGGAAGAATTGTCCTGTGCAGTTGTTTATTATTATTATTATTATTTTGCTGATCAGAATTTTATCTTAGTCATAAAACAAAGACATGAAGTCTTGATTTATCTCAAAATCAACAGCATTTGAAAGGTACACAAATCACAGTTCAATATCCATTACCTGTTCCAAATCGGTTCAATGGATAAACTCGCTGAATTTGAAAACTGTAAACAAAGGATCCTTATTTTAAGCACAGCAATTATATGCCAACAAAATGTTATTCCCTTCAATATAAAAATAAACTTATGAAATGCCAAGTTGGAACAGCAGCCTATTAATAACCCACATGGATTGGTGATAAAGCATTCCTTCAGCACTGAAATGAAGAAATGTGTGTCAAAGAACAATATAATCAGACTGGAGGACTGGGGAGCTACTCAGATGGATCGACTTGTGCATCTGAAATGAAGAATCACTGCAAATGCAGATTATTCCATAAGGCAGTAAAACAAGGGCATTAGGCTTTTGTCTAAATTATATGTACACACACACATATATATGGACTTGAGCATATATGTATATATACATATATGCAAATGCGTACATTAACCTGTCTAAATAAGGGGAATTATTATTCTACCCATGTATTTAATCCATATTTTTATAATATATAATTCAATGGAAAACAGAAATGTATTACCCTCTTTTCTTTATGGCATGGAGGTCTACATCCTCTTAATCTAAGTTTGAGATTGAATTATCAACATCTTCTGCCCTTTGTACCTGCTTACCCAGCTATTCGGTATATGTGTCAGTTGCAGATGTTCAAAAGTGTCTTTTGTTTTTTTCTCTAAACATCTTCATCCTTGTGGCTTGATTATTATTTTTCCCCCTATGGCACTGCCGTTCATTCAGACTCATGTTTGAAGCTGTGCAAAAGCATAGCTCTAACTCTCCCTTTGCCCTCACTTCTCATATAAAATCATTTTATAAGCTCTCCTGTTCAACCTCTGCAATTGCTTTCAGTATCTGTAGCATCCACTCCATTCCCACTGGTACCACCCTGATGCTACCCACATGTTCAACTGAAATAACCAGTTAACAGATTTTCCTATCATCACTCTTTTGCCCAATCCATCTTTCACCCTGTTGTCAATCTAATCATCTATATATGTAGACCTGGTCATGTCACGACACCCTCTTCTTTCTCTAACAAGTAAAGATCAAGGTTTTATGCTTTGTCTTTAATGCTTTCACAATCTGGAAGTTGTCCTATCTTTCTAGGCTTGTTTCCCACACATTTTATGTTCCAGTTGAAAAGACTAGTCTCTATCTTTTAAATATGTCTTATATTTTCCCTTCGCTATACCTTGGTTCACACTCCTCTATGACTAAAATGTCATCACTTCCCTTCATCAACTTGAATTTTTATTCCTCTCATCACCATCATCACTGAATTTTTACTTAGTATATATTTATTTAGTTATTAGCTCAAATGGTACTTATCCAAGAAGCCTTTCTTGATCCCATCCCTCCATTTGAAGGTGACTAACAAAGCACATTTTTTAAACCTCCCTAATTCTCTCACCACATACTATATTTTATTACACTTATATGTGGGAGTCAGCATGGAATAAAGGAGAATGATCTTCATTGGAGTCAGGAAGACATAGGTTTAAGTTGTACCCCTGACACATATTCTCTCTGTGTTCTTGGGCAAATCAATTAATTTCTCCAGAAAACTCCAAGAGTATATCACACATGAGCTGTTGATCTGGAATAGTAGAGAGTTATTCCATATTGGAAATTCTACATACCTATGAAATCACAGTTCTGA
Source organism: Trichosurus vulpecula (assembly GCF_011100635.1). Lineage (NCBI taxonomy): Eukaryota > Metazoa > Chordata > Mammalia > Diprotodontia > Phalangeridae > Trichosurus > Trichosurus vulpecula. The sequence goes on along the minus strand of NC_050576.1, from coordinate 309,180,924 downwards.
ATTAAAAAACAAAAAGGTTATTGAGCAAACATTATATCCCTCATCAAACTGGAAGCTTCATGATGGTTGAAATGATGTCTTGCCCAATTTTTGCATCTCAATTGTCTGAACACAACAATTGGTACTTTTCACATTAAAAAAAGAATTAAAAAAAAACAACTTACCATGTATATGGTTTATTTAGTTGAATTAAAACTATGGAATTAAATTAAATCATATTTCTAAATGGAAAGGAAAATAACCTATGGAGTGATTAGATTCTTGCAATACAGTATTACAATTAACTTTTTATGTGTAATAAGATATACATGCTCATAAATAAAAAAAAGATTCCTTAAAATTATGGGCAGAGCATTCTATCTAAGATGTCAGTTGCAAAAAGAGCTGGAACGAGCCTTCAAAATGACTGCTACTTTTTATCTCTTCATTGCAGAAACTTCTATGAGGCTCTACAGCTTGCCACCATGGTAACACAAAAGATCTAAAACATCAAGGGATGCAAAAGGAATGAAACCATCATTTTGCACCACATTACCTCCAACCTACAGAAAGAAAAGTATCTGGGTATGTACTCCAGGGACAAGTTATAAAGGTAAGATGGGACGTGTCCTAAGAGACATGGAGATAGAGCAAAGGGAAGAAGATCACAGAGGTATATAAGGATGAAATATCTCCAACATGTGATCCTGAAATATTAGATAAATAGCATGTGATATGTTTCTTCCATAAAGCTTTAGATTCACTACATGGGAGAAGACCAATATCTTTCAAGGCAGAATTAAAATGATTCCTTTGGAAACTTTATAGCCCTGCAGGCAAGCCAGGAAAAAATAAGGAGTTTTCCCTGTAACCAGTTCCATTTCACCGAATTTGTGCTGTGGAAGATAAATTTAAAAATAAATCCATCACTAATAACTTTACTGGATTTAACTCAGGTGGGAAAGTGAGTGGATATAAACTTTAAGAGGAAGACTTTGTTATCACCCTTTAGGTATCTTTGAAGGAGGGAATGTATCCTCTGTCACCCATAAGCTACTTTTCAAGCCAAAGTGAAAAACTGAAAAGAAAAAAAAATAAGTATAGTAGGTAAGTACTTTTAAAATGACTAGCTTGCACTTGTTGCTCTTTGGGTGCAGTTCCCCAGCTTGTATTGAACTTTTAGACGAGGGTCCCAGAAGGAGGATTACCTCTTTTCACCCAGGGTCCTAGGAATAAACCTGGAAAGTCGTGGTGTCAAATACTGCTGCTCCTGAGATCCTTCTCATGTATGCACCTATTGTCAATCATCCAATAAATCTGTTAACTTCTAGAAGAAGTTAACTTACTGAGAAAGTGTAGAAAGAAGTTTTTAAAAAAATCCTTGGCACACACAATATCTCTGGGGAGGGTAGGTTCCAACTTAACATTCAATATTAATGAGGCATATGTGTAAAGAACACATGTAGGCAACAGGTAGCTTCTGATTCCTGGCCCCAAAACTACTTTCCCCCAGCTCTTTGGAGTACTCATGAGGTTCTGCCTGGGTATAGCTTTTTGCATGCTTCCAAGGACTGGTACCTTTCTAGAGTCCATATATATCACTTTTCTCTCTCATGAGGAGTTACAATCTTTGAAGACACCACCATCTTCAAGTGATTCTCTACATCTTTGTTTAGTGATTAGCCATTAATACTCTGTCAGACTCTACTTCCAACTCCAGTTTCTGGTGAAAACTGTGATGACTCTGATAGATCTCCCAGTTTTCCAGGAACTCTCTTCTTGGAATACCCATTCACTTCAAATCAGGAAATAATAAACACAAAAGAAACAGAGGCGCCATGTGCTCATGGATACATGGAAGTAGGGTGAAAGGAAAAAGGCAATCTTCTCCCTCAAACCAGGCAGCTCACAGCAATCCTTCTTATTTGAAAGCCACTGGGAAAGAGAGCAAGAGATGATCCACCAGAACCTTCTGAATGTACACTTAGTTCCAGCTCAGCAACTAATCAGTCTTAGTTCTGTCTATAAAGCTAATTAGAAGGCTTTTCATAATCACATATGACTAATCCTGAGTCATCGTGGCCTAAACTGGCCTCCAGAATTCTATATGTGATAGATTGGTAGCAGTAAGAAAATAACTGCACATTTTCTATATAACTCACCAGAAGGACAAATCCATGCATTCCCTAAAGACCAGGCTCTCATCAGCCAGTTTCTGCATTGCATTCTATTTGGAAAGAAAAAAAGGTCATGACTACAAGGTATTGAAAACCTATCAGATGTCTCTGTCTTTGACTCCATTAGAATAATAGGAGTAGAAAACAGCTTTCTTTCCTAACTTATGTGGAAGGTAGAGTCTTGGGGGTCTCTATAAAGTGGAGGGAAGAAAAGAGTTCATTCAAATTACCTTAAACAGGAGAGACAGAGAGAGAGAGAGAGAGAGAGAGAGAGAGAGAGAGAGAGAGAGAGAGAGAGAGAGAGAGAGAAGAGAAGAGAAGAGAAGAGAAGAGAAGAGAAGAGAAGAGAAGAGAAGAGAAGAGAAGAGAAGAGAAGAGAAGAGAAGAGAAGAGAAGAGAGAGATAATAAGAATAATGAAACATATTCACTTTAGTTCTGTGTATGTAAGTTCTGGGGCCTGAAATGATAAGGGGAAGATTAAATTACATCTGCTGAGGCCTTGGTTAGCTCTTTGTTTAGCAACTCCCGAAGGAACTTACATAACATTTTATATTAAAATTGTTTTGCTTGTGTGAAGTCTTTCTGTCTCACCTCCTGCCCCAGCTGCCAATGCCTTTTCCTCTAAGGCTATCATCTATATACTTGCATGTGTACCTACACACATATACATATATATTTATAAGTGTATATGTATATGTATATATATGTATATGTATGTGTGCATGTATAGTATATATTTTCCTTGAATAGAATGTAACTTCTTTAGGCCAGTGGCTGGTTTTGCTTTTTCTTTGAATTCCCACTGCCTAACACATAGTATGTACTTAATAAATGTTGGTTGATTTATTCATTTTGCCTTATCCTATTAGACCATAATATTCATGATAGTAGGTATCATAGCTAATATAATCTATTTCGCTGCCTCAGCAGTGGCACGATCTTTTGTATCTAATGAACAATAAGTAAATGTTGGTTGGGTGAATTAATGTGCATTCATCCACCAAACCCTGTTTTGCTCACGCTGCTCTGAACACCATCTGAGCACTTGGGCTAAAGGAAAATAATCTTGGGCAAGTAAGTTAACCTTTCAAAACCTGTTTCCTCAGCTATAACATTAATGGTCTGGATTAGTTACCTCTAATGTTCCTTTAAACTTTAAATTCTAGGATCCTTAATATTAGGAAAAAAAACATATCTATGGAAAATTAATGGTATAAGACAATTGCTAATTGAAACAAATAGTTAATTTCACCTTATACCTAGCAAATAAGCAAATTCAATGCTGGGGGCTAAGGAAGGGGGATTTTGTAAGGATAGGCACATTAATGCATTGTTAGCAGAGCAGTGGATTTATCCATCCTTTCTAGAAACCAATTTGGAATTATGTGAAGAGAGTGACTTAAATGTCAATACCATCTGACTCAGAGATTCCACTGTTAGGCATATACCCCAAGTAGATCAATGCTAAAAAGAAGGGCCCTAAAGTACAAACAAAATGGGTGTCAATGGATTGAATATTGGATTAAAATTTTATCACACAAATATATGATGGAATATTATTCTGTTATAAAAATTATTTAATGTGATGATTATAGAGAAGCATCAATTGATACAAAGTAAGCAGAAACAGGGAAATGATGTCGTCAATGACTACCACAATGTAAATGAAAAGAACAACCGCAAAACATTGGAACTGAATGCTAGTGATTATAATGTTTTAGCTTGGCTCCCAAAGAAGAGATATGACAAAGCCTTTCCCCATTCTCTTTTGGGTGTGTTTGGTGGGGGGGTGTGTGGATGGGTAGGTTATGATTATGGAACATTCCATATAATGTGAGACTTTTTGGATGTGTTGGGAGGTATTATCTAAATCATTTTTTGTTTGTTGGTTTGTTTTCCCCATTGCTTTAATTCTTTGTTATAAAGGATGACTCTCATGGGAGGAAAGGAGCAATACAATGGGAAATACAGGTGATATAAAATCAAAAGATATCAATAAAATACAGAATAGACAAAATGCGATCTGCATCAGTGGAGATAAGAACTCATTTCAAGGAAATTACAAGGAAATTGAAGTTTTGAAGTAAAAGAAAGATGGCATATTACAATGATCCATGTCATTGTCAGAAATTTCATTCCACAAAATTACCCCTGCTGCTTCTATTTCCTTCCTGGTCATCAGTGCTTTCACCTAGGGGGACCTCTTCCTTCATCACTGACTCTTCTGCCATCTTTACCTTTGCCTTCACGGCAACATTAACAGTTTCTTCTGCTGCCTCTTTTGTTCATGCAGCCTCTCATCCTCCACCCTGCCCTGGCACTAAGAAGATGAGCACCTCCTTTATCCCATCCTCCAAACCTTTCTCTCACAAACAGATTACATAGCCACAAGTGATTTTTTGGTGTTATTGTTTTGTTTGTGCTTATAACATGACAAAAAGCTGCTTTAGTTCCAAAGATCTGTTCATTGGAATATACCTATAAATAAAAAGAGAATTAATATTGCTTTCAAATTCACAAGAGGAAGTATTGTCTCCTGAGAAAAGAAATCTTACCTCTGAGTTGAAAAGATGGGGCTTAAGTCTTTCCTCTGATGTATATTGGTTTCTCATCTGTAAAATAGGGATAATAACACTTGAACCATATATTTCAACTGATCACTATTAGGATTGCATGAGAAACCATGTAAACAGACCTCATAATTATGGGCTATACAAACTGAGTTATTTCCATGATTCCTATTATTTCACTTCCAACTGTGCTTTTGATTCTAAAGAATTGGCCTGCCATGAGTCTGCTACCCTCTTACCCTGGAACTTCTCTCACCACCTGGGGCCTCCTCCTACTGCAATATCTTTCCACAAAAGGAGGCAGGTCTTGGCCATCCATACTTCATTCTGAGTGTGCTTTTGCCTCTATGGACTTTGCTACAATGACCCCTCCTTTCTACTCCTCCTTTGATCTTTCATTTTCCCCATTAGAATGTAGACTCCTCGAGGACAGATATTGTTGTTCTTTATTTCCTTTTTTTGAAATTTATATTCTCAGACCTTAGCACAGTGACTGCCACTTAGTAAGTGCTTAGTAAATATTTATTGTCAGCTTATTGTTTACTGTGTAAAACATTATGTTGTTGAATGATTTCAGTTGTATCTGACTGTTGTGACTGCATTTGGGGTTTTCTTGGCAAAGATACTGGAGCAGTTTGCCATTTTCTTCTCCAGTTCTTTTTACAGATGAAGAAACTGAGGCAAACAGGTTAAATGACTTGCTCAGGGTCATATAGCTAGTGTCTGAAGCCAGATTTGAACTCATGAATAGCATTGTAGTAGAGAAGATAAAAGGGCTACAATGGAACTTCGTCCTTATCTAAAAAAAAAGTTAGAATTCCAAGAGAGAGCGAGAAGAAATAAATATAAAGCACATTTTGAAAGTAAACCCATATATACCACCATGAACCTTTCCTTATATGAACTGTGTCTCTGATTAACATTTAACAACCCAGAATATTAGTTGAACCAATGGAATTCCCTTAATATACCACTTTTCTTAAAGTGCTAAAGGAGCTGAAAATGCCCAAGGAGGGCTGATGCTGATTGAAGACAATTCCACAATATTTCTTAAGATTTATAAGTCTCTAACCAGAAGTAAGCAGTGTAGGGATAACCTAAAGGTCTCATTCTCCTGCCAAAAGCTTTCAAATCATCTTTCAAGATAAAAGTTCTCCCATTCTCTACCTGCAGAATCTTTCACTTGAAAAAATATTAAGAAGATCTTCCTGACCTTCTACTTTGAGTGTGCCTTTGTGAGCATCCAATTCAAGTTATACTTCTCTTTTTCAAGGATATTTTTCAATTCTCTCCACATCTCTAATTTTATTGTAGTTTACTCCCCCTAACCTACCCCTATTCTTTTCATTTTCTTTCTCTGCCCTCTCTACCATTATGGTTTGCAGATTGGTTTTTCCTCCTATTTCTTTCTATGTGCCTTCTTTGATATTCCCACCTCTGCTTCACATTTGTTCACATGTAGTGGATCCACCCTGAAAAGCCAACAGACAGAAATGAAAATAATTGACATGAAGCAGCATTGCCTCTTCTGTATTCTCATAGGTTCTTCAAGCTGAGAAGTTTAATAGATGAGAACCGTCAGATGCAGTATGACCAAACTTTCCTACCTCCACGTGACCACTTCAATAGCAGAGAATTGGTCATTTGCATTCCACGAACTTACCTGGCATGTCAGTACTATTAGGGAAATGCTCCTGTTTTGTTTTTGTAAGCAGATGCCATGGTGATCTCATTGGTGCTTTTTAGAAATAACTTTTCCATTTTTATTACTCAGCTACAACCCTGGACCCCACTTCTGTTTTAAACATTTCTTCCAAAAGGTGAGATGACAGAATTAGTGTAATTAATAATTCTTAGCACTTTGAGCATGCAGGTTCCATGGGCAACACACTTTGGAATCAATGATTAATCATCTCATCACCTTTAAGAGAATGTTGTTATTATTATTAATCCTTAGAATCACATCATTTAAAACTCAGCACACCTCTTATTTTGTTGTTGTTTAATATGCCTCCTTGAATAGCAAATAACTGTCAGGAGAGATTGCTTCAAGATCTAACAGTGGTAAACTAAACATTACTAACTTGTCACTGCAATAAAACTTAAAAGGAGACATGATTAGGGATAACAATATATTTTATGTAATTATATGACAACATACTGAAAAGTAATAGATATTCTCTCATCTGTTACTTTCTCTCTACTCATATGATTACCACCTAATTTCATGGTTTTGTCAAGTAATGAAATGGATACAGCACTAGACATGGAGTCTGGAAGATGTGAGTTCAAATCTTGCCTCAGACACTTACTAGCTTTGTGACTTTGAGAAAGTCACTTATCCTCTGCCAGCCTCAGTTTCCTTCAGATAATAATGGCATCCCTAGGAGGGTTATTACATCAAATGAAGTACCATAGCTTTGCAAACTTTAAAGCATAAGAGTAGGGAGGCACATGTGTGAGAACAAATACATGTGACCAAGATTTAACTCATAACACCTGCTCTGGAAGTCCCTCTCTGTGCAGAGACCTTGTGCAGAAGCCTTTGTTGTTATTTTTGTTCACCCTTGGTTCTCAAAGAGGACCAATGACATCACAAGGGTGATGTCTCGACTTGCATGTGAATTGAATTTCAGTAAGGCAGGGCTGCGCAAAGCTGTCAGCCTCATTCCTCCAAAGTTATCAAAGTCCAGGGGCAAGAGTCAAGATGACTGGCAATGACTGAGGATGCCGTAGGTGACCTTGGCCTTTCTAAATTTAGGTCTCTCTGGGGTCTCAGTTTGTCTGAGGCAATGCCTGTTAAATGACTGAGAACTGAGGCAAAAGATGACCTAATATACCATCACAAAAGTATCAGTCTGGGAGGGAAAGACACTTAAGTTTCTAGCCAGAATAAAAAATAATTGCTACTGAAATATTTCAGGACTAATAATGTCATTCAGTCAATCAAGAAACATTTATTTATTAAGCTCTTATTATGTGTGCTAAGCATCCATAGCTTCCTCAAAAATCATTAGCAGTTCACTATTACTTCTGGGATAAAATACAAATATCCCACTCTAGCAGTTAAAGACCAGGAAAATCCAGCTCCAAAATGCCTATCCGGAACTGCTCCATATTATTTCCCCTTCACACACACTACATTACTGCCAAACTATATTACTAGCTGCTTTCCAAAGTCAATATCTCCACTACACAATCTGTGCCTTTGCAGTTTGCACCTTGTATCTGGAATGTGCTGGCTTAGTTTCTTTTAAGTTCCAGTTTAGCAGAAAACTGGGGGAAAAATTACAAGTATCTCTGATAAAGGCTTCATTTCTCAAGTATATAGAGAACTCAGTCAAATGTATAAGAATACCAAGTCATTCCTCAATTTTTAATAGTCAAACCATATGAACAGGCAGTTTTCAGGTAAAGTAAACAAAGTTATCTGCAGTAATATGAAAAAATAAATGTTCTAAGTCACTATTTATTAGAAAATGCACATTAAAACAACTCTGAGGTATCACCTCATATTCATCAGATTGGCTAATATGACAAAAAAGGAAATGATAAATGTTGGAGGGGATGTGGGAAAACTGGGACACTAATGAATTGTAGGTGGAGTTGTGAACTGATCCAGACATTCTGGAGAGCAATATGGAACTATGCCCAAAGGGCGCTACAACTGTGCATACTCTTTGATCCAACAATATCATTATTAGGTCTGTATCCCAAAGAGATAAAAAAACAAAAGAAAAGAATATATTTGTTCAAAAATGTTTATAGCAGCTATTTGTGTAGTGGCTAAAAATTGAAAATTGAGGGGATGCCCATCAATTGGGGAATGGATGAATAGGTTGTGGTATATGATTATAATGGAATATTACTGTGTTATAAAAAGTGACAAAAAGAATGATTTCAGAAAAAAAACTGGAAAGACTTACATAAACTAATGCTAAGTGAAGTGAGCAGAACCAGGAGAACATTGTACACAGTAACAGCAACATTGTGAGATGATCAACTGTGAATGACTTAGCTTTTCTCAGCAATACAATGATCCAAGATGATCCCAAAGGACTTATGATTAAAAATGATATCCTAATGCAGAGAAAGAACTAATATCATCTTAATAGAGACTGAAACATGCTATCTTTCTATTTCTTTCTTTCTTTAAGTTTTCTTGAACAAAACATTAATATGGAAATGCTTTACATGATTGCACATGTGTAACCTGTATCAGATTGCTTGCCATCTCAGGGAGTGGGTAGAGAAGGAAGGAATAGAATTTGTAACTCAAAACTTTAAAAAATAATGTTAAAATTGTTTTTTATGTGTAATTAGGGAAAAAAAATATTATTTTAAAAAAGTTCTACTTCAGGTATCTCTTTATCCAGAGGGTCTTTTCTGATGCTCCAAATCATTAATATTTTCTATTTCCACAAATTTCCTTGTATTAACTTTTTTGTATATGTTGTATCATTAACCTTCCACTTTCTGAGGACAGTGACTGCAGGAGTTTTCTTTTTGTCTTTGTATCCTCTGACTATAGCATAGCACCTTGTATATAATAGGTATTTAATAAATGTTTGTTGAATTAAATTGAATTATCTATGCTCTTAGGCATCAGTTTATTTATTTGTAAAATGAGGAAGTTAGAGCAGATAATTTCTAAGACTCCTTTCCACTCTAGAATCCTGTGACATAGGATTTGTAATTTGGTTTCCATGGCTTTTTAACGAACAGATTAAATTGTTACTGGCTGACAGAGTTTCTAGGGTTTATTTTTGGCCTCTTTATTATGGTAACTGCTTTTCATTGTTATCTCTCTCTATTATCTACATACCATCTCTCTATCTTTATATCCATAGCTATCTATCTCTATCTCTATCACTTCTATCTCTCTCTATCTCTATCTCTGTCTCCATCGCTATATCCATTCTCTGTCTCTGTCTCTATCTTTAGCTCTCTAACTACCTACATGGAGACATAGAAATATACACATAATACATGGTCATATAGATGATCTGTTATGGCAATGAGCATATATAAATACACATGCATATATACGCATGTGCACATACACATATGTAGTATGAAGTACACATGTAACATACATATAGTATGTATATATAATACTTGCAAAGGGTTTTTTGGGGGTTGCATTAGGAGTTAGGGGAATCAGGAAAGACTTCACATAGAAGGTGGCACTTGATCTGAGTTTTAAAGGAAAGAAAGTCTTCTAAGAGGCAGAGGTGAAGAGGTACTTTTTATTTCCTATGCTCCCTCTCTGGTCTGTTCTGTCTCCACACCAGCTGCCTACAAATAACTGTACCATCAATTGTTGATTTCCTGCTCGAGTCCACCATATATCATGAAATCCCTAGTCACCCTCTGATCTGCTTCACCTTTACACCAATCTTGCTTCCATAAAGGGACTCTCCTCTACCCTTTTCAGAGGAAGGCTTTTATGTTTATGTTTTATATTTCCCTCTTGAGAGGAGGGACCATGTAGTTTTCTTGATTTTTTATCTGCATTTTGCATATAGTAAGCACTTAGTAAATGCATTATCTATTTGCTGTCTATGGTGGAAAGCTAGTAAAAAAGGCCCTGAAATAGGAGATGAAGTATCTTGTGTTATAAGAAAGAGTAAAAGGGCCAGATTTACTGCACTGTAGAACACAGAATGAGGAGCAATGACTTCAAAGACTGAAAAAGTAAATTTGGCTAAGACTGTGAAGGGTTTTTTCTGTCTAATGGAGACCTTGGGGGTACTAAGCTCAAGCCCCATTCACACTAGCAGGTTGGTCTTCAGAGGATGGCTACAAACTCAGAGCTCTATGGGCAATCCTAAATCTATGGGGGCATAGTTTTCCCTAGTACTATTGTTTATGAGTCCTCACTAGTATGCTTCCCTCATTGATTGATATCAATTAGTCAGTGGTATTTTCTTAGGTGATATAGTAAGAACAGTCATTTAAAAAAATTTCTGCCAAATATGGGACTTATTTCTTACAGGTATTTATAGATTTTTAGGGAAAGTAGGATCAAACTTGGAGAGCAATTGTGGCAAAGGGCAACTCACAGCTTCTGGTTGGATGGAAGTCCTTTTCTCTTTTGATGAAGTCCTCAGAATGCTTCCCTTACATAAGGTATATGTTTCTATTGAGGTTTTATAGAGTCCTAAAACAGGTTTTCCTCAGTTTGTCCAGTTTGTCCTTGACTACCAGTCCAGAAAATGTTGTCAATCACTGCAGGATGCCTGTGGTAAATTAAAAAAGATCTTTAACCTTTTGAAGTTCACAATATTGCTCTCATATCAAAGTGGGGTACGTGGGTGGGGAGAAGATTCTTCCCCTTTCCCCTCCACCAAGCTCCCTCCTTTACCTACTTGGCTGGAAATGTTTCAGCCATTGGGATTACCGCATGATGAAATTTTTGCTTTAGATTGGCTTGTTTTCTTATCTAAACCCTTTAAGGTGTGAAAAATTCATTTCCTGTCTAGTGCCACTTCATTTCATCTAATTGGTTACCATTACTAAAGTTATTGAGGATTTTTTTACTTCATTTAATGTCTTTGATTAATTGATTTATTGATTGATTAGTGCTATTTTCACATCTAAAGCTATCAGGGTTAGAATATCTTACTAGTCAACCGAAGTGGGGTGAAGTGATTGATTTATTGATGAAATCAGTCCCTCACCCTTGTCACAAAAAACAAAGAGCTTATATTTCATGCTAAAGATAATAAGGACCTATTGTAAGTTGTTGAGTAATGTGTATAATTACATGTGTAATGTGAATTGCAATGGGGAGATCAATTATGAGGCCATCACAATTGTTGAGATGATAGGTGATAAAACCCTGAACTAGAGTTGTGGCTGTGTGAGCAGAGAGAAGGGAACAGATGTCAGAAATGCTATCAACATAGAAATGATAAGATTTGAAAATTCAATATCAGGGTGGACTGAGAGTGAGGAATGGAAGGTGATACTGGGTCTGCAAACTAGAATGACTAGATGTTTCCTTCACTAGACATCAGGAATTTCAGGAGAGGGATGCATTTGGGGGAAAAGAGAATAAACTATATTTTGAACTTGCTGAGATTGAGTAGGAAATTGTTGATAGGCAATTGGAGAGGTGTGACTGCATATTTTATTAGTCTTCATCCTTCTTGACATCTGCAGTCTTTTACAATGTCAATGACCCTCTTCTTTGGAGTATTCTCTTATCTCTAGGTTTTCAGTATACTTTTGTCTCCTGTTTCTCCTCCCCTTTATCTGACAACTTTTTTTTTCTTTCTCTTAACTGTGGGTTTCACACAGAGCTCTACCCCAGGCCCTTTTGTCTTCTCCCTTTATCCTATTTCACTTGATGACCTCCTCATGTCCCACAGTTTCAATTTTCATCCCTATACAAATGACTCGCAGATGTATTTGTTCAGTCTTAACTTCTATTCAGATTTCTAGTCTCTCATCTCTCACTGCCTATTGAACATTTTGAATTAGATGTCTCATAGACATCTTAAATTCAGTGTGTCCAAAACTGAACTTATTATATTTCTCACCAAACCCTCCCCATCTTTGCTTCCTAAAATTTTTATTACTATAGAGAATACCACTATCCTCCCAGTCACCCAGGCTCACAACAGGCTTCACTTCATTTCTTTCACCTCCTCCCCATATCCAGTCAGTTATCAAGTTCTGTTATTTGTATCTTCCCAATGTCTCTCACATATGTCCCCTTCTGGTTTTCTGACATTGCTACCACTGTAGCTCAGACCCTCATCATATCATGGTTGGACTTTTGCAATATTCTGCTGAATGGTCTCCCTGAATCAAACTTCTCTCCCCTCCATTGCATCCTTTACTCAGCTGTCCAATGTTCTACCTAAAACATAAGCTCCAGTGGTTCACTATTGCCTCAAGAAACAAAAATTAAATCCTCTGATTGGCTTTCAGAGTTCTTTTGAACCTGACCCTTTCCTACCTTTTCAGTCTTCTTACATCTCCTGCCCTCCGTATACTCTGTGATCCAATGACACTGGGCTTCTTGCTGTTCCTTGCACATTTTTTGCCTGTTTCCCATTCCAGGAACTCTATCCCTGTTCATTTCTGCCTCCACCTTTTCTGGTTTCCTTCAAATCCCAGATAAAAATCCCACTTTCTACAGAAAACCTTTTCTGATACAATTTGATTCTAGTGCCTTGCTTCTTTTGATTAATTCCAATTTAACTTATATATAGCTTTTTGATATATAAATGTTTACATGCTGTTTCCCACAGTAGACTGTGAGCTCCTTGAGAGCAACTGCTTTTTGCCTTCCTTTTTATCATCATGCCTGGCACGTAGCAGATGCTTAATAAATACTATTTGACTGGTGCTCAGGAAAGAGTCATGGGCTAGGTATAAGGTCATGTTTATTAGATTGCTGAATACACACACACTTAATTTAAATTGTCTTGTCAAGCTATTCATATAATTTGACTGCATTATCTGAGATGTTGGTGCATGAGCTTTAACAATCTTCATGGTATTGTATTTGCATCTGTTCAACATGTGCAATACAATGGGAGTTAACTAAATGCTCCATTTAATGTTTCTAATTGCTTTTGGAAGCACAACACTAATTCTACAAATTCTCTTATTGGCTTCTCTGAGAAGAATCTGTGAGCTGTCCTACTTAGCCCCAACTTCTTTATTTCTTTGGTTACATTCTGAGTGAGAATTTCAACATGGATGTTTAATTGCTCCTGGTGTGCTCCAATCTTGGTTGTTGGACAGATTTCCATGGTAAGAGCATCTTATTATTATGTTTCTGTCCCAACCTCCCAGTAGAGTAGAATAGGAATTTTAGATGAGCAGTTTTTTAAGTCTTGTTAATGCATACTTCTGAGAGCCACTTGTGTCAAATAGCTGAACTATATCTGATTTATATTGTAAATTGAATTCCTTTCTATTCCATACTTTGGGGAGACCCTAAACATGAGCTGAAATCTAAGCTTTAATATTCCTCCCCACACCCCCCACCCCCAACCCAGGTGCCAGTATAGTACCATAAATAGCCAAAGAATTTGAATAAAGGAGCCTAAGCCTTTTTTAGGTGATTAGGTTTCTGTAGAACTGACCCTGACTTATCATGCTTTGGGCCCAGTAGTGGTAATTATTAGATTTAAGCATGTGAGTGCTTTTTGCCCAGACAGATTTCATTTTAGCTTTCTTTTTTACTTTTTGTATTTCTATTTCTAGAACCTAGTACCACGCCTAACACATATTAAATACTTACTAAATGACTAATGAATTGACGTATGATTGATGATTCAGAAGAGGACTTTCCTCAAATATTTTAAGGAAATTTTACCATATTGGCTTCAACTGTCTACTATTTCAGAATTTTTTTTTTACTTCTTAGATTAAAAAATTTGAAATGTTAAAATTCAGAAGTTCATTAGGAATAGTAAAGAAAAGGCACCTTAGAACCATAACTCACTATCACTTTCACTAAGCTGAGATAAGGTGTCATTAACATACAAGAAGAAAATAATTTTTGTTTCTTTTTTTTAAAGGTGGAAAACGTATAAAGTCTATCAAAAAGAAACTTTATAGAAACAATTTTGTCATATACACTAAAGGAGGCAAAACAAAGCAAACACCTTAAAAAGTACTTAGATAAAGCAAATAGGCATTTCACCTTAAATTGGCTTTGATTTCCAGCTAATCAAACAAACAGACAAGGTGAGCCTGGCTAATTATCAATAAATATACAAATAAAATAAACCCATACTATTCCAAACATATATATATATATATATATGTACATACATATATATGTGTATATGTATGTATATATATATGTGTGTGTGTGTGTGTGTGTGTGTGTGTATTTCTACCTGCCCATCTGTTTTTGTAATCCACAGTCAAACAAGCGAAAACCAGAAATAACGATGGGGTCCACCCTAAGGTTGTATTGGTAAAATAAAAACAAGATAGCAAGCACACTTTTAATAGAGTAGTGTAATAGATAGGGAGCTGGCCTGGAATAGAGAAGGCCTGGATTCAAAGCCCAAATTTTACACATGTGGGCTATTGATTTTGAACAAATTACATAATCTTTCAGAGTCCTAGACAGTCATCTAAGACTATATGTTACAGTGAAGATACTGAATTCCTTTGGAAGGAAGTAAAGAAAGGAGGAAGGAAGGAACATTTATTAAGCACTTACTATGTGACTGGCACAGTACAAAGCACTAGGGATACAAATACAAGCAAAAAAAAGACAGGCCTTGCCCTCAAGGAGCTTTCATTCTAATAGGGAAACACAACACACAAATTATAGCTGAAAAGCAGGGGAAAGATGGAGAAATGAAGACACCTAGTCTGGAACACAAGAACAGTTAGGAGGGGAATGATGGTCAGCTAAGTTAAGAAGCCTCAGGTAATAATGAAAATTCCAGGATGAGATAAGGGCAGAGGCATGATTTTGGGTATAGAAAGAATGTGATCAAAGTTCTGATAAAAAACAACAATAATAATATGCTTTAAAAATTAATCTAGTTTTTAAAAATATTATAGTCATTTCAGAATATTACCCCTTTCCCCCTACACACACATCCTCATTTTTCACCTGGCTGTACTACTTGGGGCCTCCCTGACTGACCTTTTCATTATGTCCCATCCTTATTATTAGGATAATCTTATCATCCTGAAAGATCCCATCAGCCTGGGTAAGCCACCTCTTCACTACCCTTAGCCTCTTTGAGTGTTGGGTATGGCCATGAACTCCAAACCTCTTTTAAGGAGGGAAATCAGCTCAGACATCCTCTCATATCTAGCCTGGCTGCACTACTTTGGAGGACTTCTCTGAATGACTTTTCCACCATGTCGAATTGTTTGGTACCCCCACATGCTTTTCAGCTTCCTTTTGTGTATGTCTTTTCCTATTAGATTATAAGCTTTTGGGGGGCAGGAACAGCCTTGTTTGTTTTTTGTTTGCTTATTTGGTTTGTTTTGTTTCTGCATGTGCATCCCCGGTTTTTAGCGTGTTTCTGGCACGTAGTCAATACTTAATAAATGTTTATTGGCTATTGACAACCTTTATTCCTTACACCCAATGAGTTCCCCCGTAACAAAGAAAAAAAAATCACAACATATCAAAAACTGAAACTGTATAGAACATGCCACAGCTACATTCTACAACCATGTTCATCTTCTACCTCTCCAGTGAAAGGAGGAAGGCAATTTGTTCTTATCTCTTTTCTCCGGTCATTATTGTTTGTTATAATGACCCAACATTCAGAAAGGTTAATTTTACTCTTTTTGTATTCTTATTGCCATTGTGTATTTTTCCTGGTTCTGATTACTTCATCTTGCATCAGTTCATACAAGTCATTTCATGGTTCCCTGAATTACTTGTATTTGACATTTCTAAGAGCACGATATTATTCCATTGAATTCAGATACTATAATTTGTTTAGCCCTACCCCAAGTGACAGGCACCTCCTTTGTTTTTAGTTCTTTAGTTAGTTTTTTAATGATTAGGGCAGAATTAGAGATGTAGTGTGAAGTCATTAGTGCATTTTGAAGGCAACATTTTTAATGGTAACTTTGCATTAGGGAGAAATGTTAAAGTTGCATTACTTGAGGGGGGGAAAGTATCGGACTGTGATAGTTTCACAATGTCAACTAATAACATAGTTGACCTTTTTCACATGGCAGGTGAAAAATGGCTATGGATGGGGCTAAGCCACTCATGAATAAATATTCCTCTGCTCCTCTCCCTCTTGCCATTCTGTGTATGTGAAGTTCAATCTTGGAATACATTTTTGCATGTTAAGAGACAATAGCCAGATGCAAATTTTTTTTTAGGGGGAAAGGGGGATTGCATAAAAACAAATCTATATGGAGTTCATGAAGGGTGACTTGAACATTATTTTCAAGGGCATTAAATTTCCATGAAGCAAAGGATACCCATCTTCTGCTAATAAGCCTGAAAAGGTGGCGTAAGTGCACTGAAACCAGGGTGCCCATTTCCACAGCAATCAAAAAAAATCCACAACAACCTTCCTAGTTTCTCATTTATTCACAACATCATCAGCCATTGTCACTTACATGGGAATAGATGAAAATAATGTTAATTTGTTTCTTTCCTTTTGGTCCATAATTGTGTTCAGTGATCACGCCTACCACTTGCCAAATATAACTGGCTACAAGGAAAAAAAATTCTGAAGTATCCATGCTATGAGAAAATTCCACTGTAATATTTATCCACTTTCAATTGAACATACATTGTATATAATGATGTGCCATCAAAACTATAGCTTTGCTGGTCAGGCTTTATCAGTGCTACGTTCAACTACGCTGGCTCCTTGTTCTCACATTATATAGTATACTTAGTGGCAATGACTTTGGCAACATCACTCATCTCTTATATGTCTTATTCATCTTAATAAATGCCAGGACTGAACAGCATTATTTATGCTTAGGATCTAATGTACTATCCCTGCTAAGTGAAACAATACAAAATCTAGAGGATCGATAAGGCTGCCTTCCTAATAGAAAAAAAAAAGGAGACCAAGGATTCAAAGAGAGAAGAAATATTTTCATAAATGGCTGATTCTAAACTTTAAAGAGAGAGCTGAGTAGATTTAAAAAAAACTATATAGCAAACTTGCATGTAAACATTTCCACCACATGTGTAATTTATTATGAGAGGCCAAGCAACACAGTATGTAAATATATGTCTGTATGAATACCATTCAGAATACATTGGCTGTGTCAGAAAGTAAGGTTTTAATAACCAGGAAAAGGCTCAGATAATAAATTTGACTTTTAGACAGGAACAAAAAAAAATGTCACTCTTGCTTCAGCTAGATTTTAATGCATTCTTCAAGGTGTAAGAAGTGTGAAAAATCAATAGCAAATCCCGATGTCCTTCTGCTGAGATATTCAAAATGTTAGCTCTAACGGGAGTCATACAAAAGCAGGCATAAACCTGGCTGCTCAGATCACATATGTGCTGTAAAGAGATACATTTCAAAATGTAAGTATCTGCCCTCTCTTTTGAAGCTTATATGTGTACGTGTGTATATGTGTATAAAATAAGTTTAAAAAACACTTGTAAACTTCTTCAGATCTGAGACCACAGATGTGAAGGTAGATAATTTTAAGGGAATAATTTTCTCTTGTTGGGTAATTATCCTTAATGAAAGAAAAATTTCTTAAATCCTAATAAATCAGGGGCTGAATTGACTGACCATGCATCCAAATTGCTGCATTATTCACACTGGAATTACTCCAAAGATTAGCTGCAAATTGCCCTCTAAATTGAATTTATGGTTTCATTTTTCATAACTACTGTGTTGTGACAGATGAGAGGAATTTCTGAGAAAAATGACAGTGATGGACCCAATTTCTTAGCGGTCTATCTTCAAGACGGTACCAGACTATCTCTATCTGCCATTAGCCTTTCCACAATTTATTTTGGCAAGCATAAAAACCTGGTAGACTATAATCCACTATATCCAATTTTATATCCTATTCATGGAGAAGACAGTGAAAAGCTCCTCATTGCATTTTGCAAATGAAAACTAATCCAATTAACAAAAGAACATCTACAAAAGCGGTCACTGTTCTGATTAAATTACCAACTTAGGCCTATTATCTTTTTTCCCCCTTTATAGTATATCACTTGTGTTTTTCTCTTTTTATGTGTCAAAGGAAATCTCAGTGAGAATACAGGACAGACAGAGGGTAAAGTACATGCTGCCTTTACAAACTGGGTATCATAAAAGTGTTGTATCTTCAGGTCCAACAGTTGTTATACTATTATTGAAAAGCTGAAACAAAATACCAGCTGCCAGATAGCAGAGACAATAAAGACCTTCACCTCGATAAGACGCATATGACTTGTTGAAATACGGGGGGAGAAAACAATTTTGTTAGCCTTCAAATTAGGTTTGTATTGTCCAGGCCTCTCGGGTTAGAAATGATTGAAAGCAAATATTGAGTTGGAGTTAGTGACAGATGCAGTCGGTGCCTACAGGTTTATGAGACAAGACTACATGAACATGTGCAGTTTTTGTAAGACAAATTATTTCACAGACACCTACAGCTTACTCTTTCCAAACGTTTAGGAAAACATTGTGATCTTTCTTTTATAATTGCCCGAAGTATTTTTTTTCCTAAGTAAGCAGACACTATGCTTTAATGGGAATTTAAAGCATCTATAGAAGCATATTTTATTTACAAATAACTTTTCAAAGTCTTCAGAGAATAGATGAATAAAAATATGCCATAGTCTAGATATATTTATAGAGAACTACATCAAAAATTATTCAACGTGTTTAAAAGGAAAGGAAAAAAAACTCATGCTAAATTTCAATAATTTAAAGGGGAAAATCCCCCCTCACAATGCTCAAAGTTCATGACCTCTACATAAAATTTATATCCCTTCACCATGTAGTCCAATTATTTTATCACTAATTTGAAAAAGAGTGTGCTCTTCGTGACTTATGATTTCAAACATCTTTTCCTATGCATACAATTTCTACTTTAAATTAGAGGAAAACCTGTGGTTTGGATTAGCTTTTATGTAGAGAAATTACAGGGCTTTCAAAGAATATTTCAAGAGAGTAAGACACGTATAGAACAGGTATATTTTTTTTAATTCCATTTTGGTCATATGCCACCATTTACTCCTTCCCTTTTTATCATGTAATTCCCTAATCCTGCCAGAATTACTCAATGTTCTTTCCCCTTCCCTTGAAGTTTGTTGTCTTTATTTAAAATGGCATATATAGAATACCAAGATATAGTATAGCATACATCTCTTGGACTGTATTCAAGGAAACCAAGTTTTTTGTTTTTTTTTTCTTGTTTATACTTTTTTTGTTTTTACTACAGTTGTATATCTGTTCTGTGCTTTGTGGGAAATACCTAAACCAAAGCTGATGTTGTAGCCAAATCCTCCAGAATGCCTAGCTGGTCACATCAGAGAACCCTAGCCTTCTCCTAATACCCTGGGTCAGGAACATAAGTATATGTAAATAAGGATTTTGAGTCCAGGAAATTTTGGTGGACCAGTGTTCATCCTTGATGAAATGGAGGCCAGAGCTAAATAGGCTTCACTAGTGTCACTATGGCATGCTTCCTGGAGCAACTCTATAGTCTACTCTCTCAAAGCAATTTCCTCTGAGAGCTACAATACTTGTTGGTAGTCAGTCTTGGTAGGAAGAATCAGAAGGACCTCTAAAGGTACATGACAATCCCTATCAATACAGGGCTTCAGAAGATGTGTGCAAAGGCCTAAGATATCACATAGTCACCCGTATAAAACTATCAATTTCTTCTGAACATCAGGAACTAAGTAGCAATATTTCAGAATCATTCAAAAGATTTTGGAAGAAATCATAGGATCAAAGATTTGGAGACAAAAGGGATCTCAGAAGACATCTAATCCAGCCCCTAATTTTCCCATTGACTACTCTCATGCCCAGAGACATTATGTGATCTGTTCAAGGTCACACAGTGTCAGAGGTAGAATTGGAACCCAGATCCCCTGTCTCTAGCACAACTACTCTTTTTGCTGTATACTTTTTAGATCCATCTGTGTGAGTACTCTCATAGAAGGAAGAGAGGTGCAAGACCATTTGCACAGTTCCTGCCATATAGTAAGACATTATCAAATAATTTAAAGTTAATAAATGCTTGCCTACTGATTAATGTACATCTCAAATAAATGAATTTAGAAAGTTTAAATCATAATTCAGTTCTCAAATTTCTCAGAAGATATATAAACTAAAAAAATAGGTTAAACTCAAAAAGTAGTATTTAAAAAAATAAATCAGTTGTCTGATACCATATTACATCTTCTACCTCCATGGGTTGGAAAAAAAATGCTGCTCTAAATCTAGAATGCACTCCCTCCTTACCTATACCTCACAAATTCCTTAGCTTCTTCCAAGGTACAGCTTAGTACCTCACTTTCACCATAAGGCCTTTCCAGAAGCAACCCCCCCCACCCATTGTCACCTCTCATTCCTTCTTGAAATGTTTAAAAACTGACTGTTGAAAAAGAAAAAAAAAACACTAGTCAAAGATTCTTGCAGTTAATTAGCAACAACACCTTCTTTTGTGGAGAACATGTTGGAAAATAATGTGTTGATATAGATATAGAGCTGTAAAATGGTTATCACTTCTTCCATTTAAACAGAGAGAATCAAACTGGACTACTGTGAATTAGGAATAATTTTCACATATGTCATACTTGGTAGGATTTTGTACTTGAATTCATTCAATCATAGTTGAACATTAAATACCTCTAACTGTGTTAATTATGGGCACCATAGTTATTATATACATCATTACAATATTTTTATCCAGCTGCAGATTTCACCTGAATGTTAATGGTTCTATAGAAACCAATTTTGTTCCTTTAACAATCAATTAATCACCAAGTGCTTATTAAATGTTTCCTGCGTGGGAGGCATTAGTGCTGAGAATAGAAACTTACAAACAAAATGGCTGCCCTCCTAAGGCTCTAACATTATACTCCACTCGGGGAGAACCAGGTCCTTTGGAGAGAATGGTAGTCATAGATTCATTAAAACAGGAGGATATAATTCGTCAAAGTGTACAGGCCAATAAATACTGTGTGTAGGATAACTTATTTTTGCCCCATGTAATTTTCTATTATTTTATGAAATTTTATCAATTATTATGTCTAAAGTTTAAATAACATCTAAGTTTTTTTCCAATATATGCAAAGGATAGTTTGACATAGAAGCATGACAAAGTAAGACATATAATAAATAACTGAATTATTGCTGGCATGCCATGAACAATTACAGGATTAACAACAGAGGACTGATAATATTAATATTTGTCTAGCACCTTAAAGTTTGCAAAAAGTTCTACATATAACATCTAATCTCTTTCATATAACATACCTATGAGGTATGTGCTATTATTATCCCTATTTTACAGATCAGAAAAATAAGACTGACAAAGGTAAACGACCTTACTAAGGGCCACAAGACTATTAAACGACTGAGAAAGAATTTGAACATTGGTCTTTCTTCTATGTCATCTAACTGCCTCAAAGCAAATGTGGGATATATGCAAATAAATAGTTTTTAGAGGGAGGAAAACTTATAGCTAGATGACTCAGGAAAGGCATCTTGAAGGAGAGGCAGCTGAATTGAACTATAAAGAGAGATGGAGATTCCAAGATGCTGATTATAATTTTTAATCATATTTTCTTTCCAATGTGACAATGCAATCCAGTCTTTATTGTTGTTAGTCAAACAGGTTCTTTTGAGAGAATGGGAGTCATAGATTCATTAAAATTAGGGGGATATAATTTGTCAAGTAGTATTTAGGCCAATATATACTGTGTGCAGGATAACCTCTTCCCACCTCCATGTAATTTTCTATTATTTTATGAGTTTATAATCAATTACTCTGTCTAAAGTTTAAATAGCATCTGAGTTTTTCACAATATATGCAAAGGACATTTTGACATACAGAAGCATGGCAAAGTAAGACATATTGTAATAATTAGCTGAATTATTCCTGGCATGCCATGAACAATTACAGGATTAATAACCACCCAACCAAATAGTGTTATGTTGGAATAAATTGACCGACAAGGTTTTCCAGCTAGGAAATGAAGCTCAGATGAATCATCAATAAAAACTACTCTGAAGAGTGGACTTGTGAGGACTCGGTGTTTTACATTTACAAAATATGGATGTGGTAGCTGTGCTTAATGATTGGAAGAAGCTATTTAAAATTCATTTAGAATTCTTTGCCCTTTATAATTACCTGCTGAAATACGCGATGTTTGATGGACATTAACGCACCATATAACCAACGTGCAGTTCAAATAGCTGCAAATTCTTCTGAAGGCCACTATTTTGATAAGAACTGTGACTGGTTTGGGATATGCAGTATGTCATATGGATACATATTTTGATGGACATAGTCTAAAACTGAGCATGATGTCGAGAATGAGTGATGCTGTGTGCCACATTACAAAACAAAGTACAACTTGATATGACAGAAAGGAACCTACACTATTGATACAGTAATAAAATTATTATGACTTTAATTAAAAACACCTAAAAAGTCAGGTTATGGTGCTGTGGCTGTTGTTGTGGAAGAAAAGAAGGAAGGAAAGACAAAAGGAAGAAATAGATTAATAGCAGGGGAAGGAAAGAGAAGAAATAGGTAGGTCTTTTATTTTGATTGGCTCAATCCCACCATACATAAAACCACTCCAAAATGTTCATTCCTGATCAAATCTATTCTTCCAGGCCTAATTAAATTTGATTCACTTATGGAAAGCAACATGATATAGTTCAAAGGATTCTGTTCTGTTTTTTTGGTTTTTTTGAGAGGGGAAGGCAGGGCAATTGGGGTTAAGTGACTTGCCCAAGGTCACACAGATAGTAAGTATGTCAAGTGTCTGAACTCACGTCCTCCTGACCCAAAAGCCAGTGCTCTACTCACTGCACCACCTAGCTGCCCCAGTTCAAAGGACTCTGACTCTAGACTCAGGAGATCTGGGTTCAAATTTTGTCTCTCAATCTGTCTACCTATGAGCTTGAGCAAATCATTTAACCTCCTTGGGTTCTCTATTTTTTATCATGAAAGTGTTGGATGTGATTGCCTTTGAGGTCCCTTCGAGTTGTATGCTCTCCTTGTTAATACATCCCACAATGTCCTTTTCAATCTGGACTCTATTGTCAGCAAACTCCCCTTTATCCCGTATTTTCATGACTCTATCCTCCTTGCTTATATAGTAGTACAATCATTTACTTTTTCTCCCAATATTTGTAAATTTGGGGTTCTGCTCAGTTCTTCCTTTTCGCATACCTTTCATAGCAAATTAGTATCTATTTCCTGTCAATCAAACCACTAAAAATCTCTCTTGCCTTTGCCCCCTTCTTTCTATTTCCACTGGCACTAACATGGTAGGGACCATGATAAAACAAACCTGCATGGGCAATTTCAATAGCCCCTTAACATATTTCTCCATACTTTCTTATACCTCTTCAATTTGACCTTCATAAGACTGTAAGAGTGATTAATATAACTTAAAATCTGTCATGTTATTTGTCTATTCAAAAATCTTCAGTGATCTGTTATTTACTTGATGAAGTTCATATTCATTTTTCTAGTTTTCACAATGTATTGTAACCTATGTTTGACCTCTTTCAGTCTAAAGATGCCCATCTTCTATCCTAGGCTACTGGAGAGAGAGAATGACATGGCTGTTCACACCAATTAGACAGACTAGGAATAATCAACTGCCAAGAATCCAGTAAGGTTGAGGTCCCCCCAGACCTTTCTCTGCAAGCCACTGTATACTGCCATCTGACCTGCTGGCACATCCTAATGATTCCTGGGTATCCCCATCCACTGAACAAATGTACTTTAAAACTCAATTTAAATGTACCTCCATCAAGAATCCTTTCCTGATTCCACAAATCAGTAATACCCTTTCCCATCAGACTTCATAAAGCCCTCTTTATTGACGTTCTATATAAAAAAATCAAAATTACTAATTGTGTATTCATACATTAGAGTTAAATGCCAACATGTATAAACCAACTCACCCATTTATATAAAATCTTTATATGCTCTATATACTAATGAGGACATCCTCAATAAGGTAAGGAAAAAGAAGACTTTTGAAAGCAATATTTGACTATCATCATTTCACAATTAACTGAAAGATGAAGAGAATTTTGGATCTTGTTCTGGTTTGTTGATTTTGAAAAAGAAATCTGATTCAGTGGAGCAAAACACACTTCAAAGGCTCTTTTTCAATATGGTATCCCCCATGTACACATTTTGATCATACTTGAAATATACAATAGACATAAAACTCATCGATAAACAGCTCTGCATATAAGTAGTAGTATATAATATAAAAACAAGAAGATGCATTCTGACCAGAGGTACTCACCACAGTGATGGAGCATATATAATGAAAAACCCAATTTGAAAAAGTATTCTTTGATGGTATTCTCAGTCTTCCAGAAGCTATTATTTGGGGATGATTCTGTGCTAATTGCACCACACTCTGGAACATTTTGAAGCCTCCTGGAAGAGAGGGTTTTAGATTGTCCTCCCACCCAAAGAAGGACACATGGATGAAGAATGTATATTGTCCAGACTGTAAGGTGTATTTGGATGGTCCTTATATTTCACTTGTCCATCAGCATGTATATCTGAGAGAGATAATACAGAGTTAGGGTCAGAATTAAACATAGAGAAGTGAGTGGGCTGGATTGCCTTGGGGAAGTTGCAAAACTAATTTAATAATCTTAACAACTGATTCTCATGAATTAAAAATACCACTTTGATACCAATGTTCTTCACTATCTCTAAAAATTAATATTACAGAGTAAAGGAAAGATGCGTGGTAGGTGTTAGCAGGCTACAGAAAAAATAAAAATGAAAATAAAAAGGAATGAGGAACTCCCAATTAGTATAGGAGTAAAAAAAATCATTAAAGGATTTCATAATGGGAAGAGAAGATAGACTGATCATATAATGAGGTTGAGAGATGATAGGTAGATAAACACAGAACTCTGATGGTACGCTCACGATATCAAGAGAAATAAAGGAAAGCCTTCCACTATGTCAGCTGGGCTCTTAGTGACAAACCTAGAGGAGGATGAGGACAAGTATCACATAGAATGGACAAACAGACATAAATGGATCACATCACTGGGAGGAATTTCCAAGTAGATGAGATCATAAATTCATTTAAATATTCAAGTATTTGAGAGCTAAATATATATATCTGCCTTATCCTCCTTCTAGACAAAAAGGGAAAGGGTTTATGTTTTTACTTATATTTTGCAAATCTATCAGTATCTAGCACAATTTTCTGAAGACAGTAGGAACTCAACAGAGGTATGAGCAAGAAATAAAAAAGGAAAGGAGAAGCAAAAAAAAAATGAGAAGGAAAGAAAGCAAGAAGAAAAAAAAAGAAAATGGAAAGGGAGGAGGAAGCATTGCTATCCTTAATGCTCCATGTAGCTGAATGCTTTAAAATATAATTTTTTTAATTTTTTGAGGGGGGAAGGCAGGGCAATTGGGGTTAAGTGACTTGCCCAAGGTCACAAAGCCAGTAAGTGTATCACGTGTCTGATGTCAAATTTGAACTCAGGTCCTACTGGCTCCAGGGCTGGTATTCTACTCATAGCACCACCTAGCAGTCTTACAATATAGTATTAACATCAAATTGAGGACATGGAAGAATATCAACAGAAATTTATAGATTATCTGAAAAAGAAATAACTAGTATAATTATGCACCAATAATCATGATCTCAAAATAGATATGAAATTGTCCCTAGCTTTTCATTTTTAGGCAGCCATAATTCTCACAGATGTCCTGCTCATTGAATAATCATGGAAATCCTGAGCCTCTCTGTAACTCAGTTTCCTCTCCTATAAGTGCAATTAAATTCCCTCAAACTTTAAGGACTTTTAAAATATATATTTTATTTATTTTTAAAAATGTTTCCTAATTATGTATACAAATTTTAATATTCTTTTTTTAATTTTGAGTTCCAAATTATCTCCCTCCCTCCTGTCCATCTCCCCCCTCCTTGAAAAGACAAGCAATTTTATATTTATTGTAGCTGTGGTCATGAAAAATGTATTTCTATATTAGACACGTTGCAAAAGAAAGCAGACAAAAATAAGAAAATAAAGAAAGTTTTTAAAGGATGCTTCAATCAGCACTCAGAATTCATCACTTCTCTCTTTCTAAAGGCAGATAGAATGTTTTTGTTTGTTTCGGGTTTGGTTTTTGTTTTGTTTTTATCATCAATCCTTCGGAATTGTTTTGGATCATTGTTTTAAGCAGAGTGGTTAACTCTTTCACAGATGATCATCCTTACAATTTTCTTGCTACTGTGTATAGTATTCTGGTCCTGTTCACTTCATTTTGCATCAGTTCATGTAAGTCTTCACAGTCTTCCGAAACCATCCTCCTTGTCATTTCTTTTAGCAAAATATTATTCCATCACAATCACACACCACAATTTGTTCATTCATTCCGCAATTGATGGGCATCCCCTTAATTTCAAATTCTTGGCCAAAAAATTTTTTTGCAAATAAGTCTTTTCCATTTTCTTTGATCTCTTGGGATACAAACCTAGTAGTGGTATTGCTGGGTATGTACAGTTTTATAATCCTTTGGGTATAGCTCCAAATTGTTCTCCAGAATAGTTGGACTAGTTCACAACTCCACCAATGGTGCATTAGTGTCCCAATTTGTTGACATCCCCTCAAGAATTTGTCATTTTCCTAATTTTCTGTTAGTCAATCTGATAGGTACATCAGTTGTTTTAATTTGCATTTCTCTAATCAATAGTGATTGAGGACGTTTTTATGTGACTATTGACAGCTTCAAGGACTACTGTAAAAATAGTTAAGCAATATAAAAGATCATAAAGCACTCTGCAATTATAAAGTGCTATTCAAACTGGTATTCATGAGAGGAATCATGAGAACTGTAGGAAGCCTAAATGATAACACCTCATTAATGGAACTTTTAGCTAATTTTATATTAAATGAAAGCAAAATGTACAGCAGATTCCTCATGTTTCATATATATGCTGGTTCCTTTCCCCCCTATCTAAAAGCAAATTCAAAGGGTAGAACAAAGAATTTCTTAAGCTTCATTATAGTTTCTTTCTTTAGACTCACTTTTTAGAAACCTTGTAATGCCCCTCTGCCTTTAGTCTCCCTGGGGCAGCATGAGAATAAAAATCTCCACAGTCATTCATTACTGGTGCTTCAAATAGGACTCAAGTTTATAGAAACATTTACATGACAATTACAAAGCTGATTTGAAAAAAGTTTGGGGCTCTAGCAACTCTATTACCTATGGACTGACATTAATTTAGCTATTTGCCAAACAAAGAGCACATCAGCAACAGAGTGTGGAACTAGAGACTACTCTTACAAACTCATAATAGGCCAAATTTCATGGATCAAATCAGAAATGTCATTGTTTGAAAGAGTAGAGAACATTTCAATCTTCAAATTTTGGCCTGGGAGTTAAGAGAGGAGACAAGAGGAGTAAAGAGGAGAGGAGAGGGAAGGAAAGGGGAGGAGGGAGAGAGGAGAGAGACAAAGTCAGACAGACACAGATACAGAGACAGAGACAGGAGAAGGAAGAGGAGAAGGAGAGAGACAGACAGACACAGACAGAGACACAGAGAGATAGAGACAGAAAGAGGAGAGGGAGGAGGAAGAGGAAAAGGAGGAGAAAGAGATAGAGAGAGACAAGAGACAGAGAGAGATGGGGGGGAGGGAAAGGGAGGGAGCAGGGAGACAGAAAGAGACAGAAGCCGATCCAGAGAGAGATAGAGACAGAGGATAAAAGACAATGATTATAGTAAATGCTTTCTTATGCTTCTTCCTGAGAGTTTATATATGTAAGAGACTTCAATGCAGAGTTTCAAAAGATACAGGGTCACAATGAATCAGAAGCAGAATGGGTCCTGAATTCAGCACTTTAATTTACAGAACCAGAAGACAACATATATTAAGAGGATGGTAACAAGTAGGAGCCAAAAGGTAGTGCTTGTAGTTCATTCTTTATCAAATACTCCCCAAACATATGGGTCTAAATCTGGAATAATGTAAAGACTTTTGAAGAAAACTAAGATAAAAGCTTTGCACATGACTAAAAGATCTAAAATTGGGACCTGTGAGGCAACATATACACAGTAACTTAGGTGCCCTAACATACTAACTCAGAGGACACATGTTGACTTCTTTGTCATTTAAAATCATGTTGAAATATCTGAAGGATGATGATCAGCTCTATTCCACCAACACTGAGGAACAAGCCAGAGGGAGAAGGAATAAGCCTAAAGACTTTTTAAAACTTTAAAAAGTAGTACTTTAAAACTTAATTGAGTTTGCCAGGGATGGCTAAGTTTTACATGTGCCCAAGAGACATCAGCTGATAAAATTGCTCACAGGTTTCATCCTCAATAGGTACTTCAACTAGATGCATGATCTCATAAATATACATTCTCCCTCTGAGGGTGTGGTCAATGATTTCTTAATCTCCATAACTAATGACTATTTCTTCATCCTCATTCCTTTTGACCTATCTGAAGCACTTGCACCTGCTGTAATCACTGCTACACATTTTTCTTTCCTCTAGGTTTTGGTAATAAGTCTTTTGGTTCTTCACTTTCCACATTCTCCTTTCCCTCCCTTATTTTCCTTCTCTTGCCTTTTCTAAACTGCTTTCTTCTTTCCTTGTATATTAATTCCATTCCAAAGGTCCACATTTGCTTTTCCATTGCTCTGAGTTACCTATAATTTTGGTTCCTAAGAGATTTTGATATTCCATAATTCACAGTCATATAATGATAAACACAAGCAGAGGTTTGCTCAGAGGCAAAGAATATTGTATTGAGATGAAATTTCCATGTAGCATTTCCTTTCCTTTCAAGTGTCAAGCTAGAGAAATAATCATCTTTTATCTGGTAAAGACACAAACAAAGACAAAACTTGGTAACTTCTATAATCCCAAGAGCATTGGCAAAAGATGTGACTATTTCTAGGAGAATTTTGGGTCATAGAAATCACAATATATTTTCATATAAAACAAACCACTTACTTTTACCTATCAGATTCTGGACCCAGATCATTATCTACGTATTCAAGTATTTCTACTGCAGAACACTTAAGTATCCTTATACCAAAAATAGAACACTTAAAAACTCTTTCCTCACAGTTTCCCCATATCTAACCTATCTCTCTGCCCACAACTATTGGTCAGTTTTATAGCTTTCTTCAAGGTTTTGTTGATAGAAAAGCATAGTGGGCCTCATATTCTAGCTCTATTCCATGGGCTTGTTGATCATGAGGTCTTGACTTTCCACGTATTTCTATGAAGTTTCTCTATATCTTCATCTTCCCACTAAGTTTAACCCTTAAATCCCACTAACAACTTATCCTGGGATAAACATTAATTAAATAAATGAAGCTAATGAAGGATGTTATTGGAATAACAAATCTACACTGTAATAAGAGTTGTTATATTGCAGGTTTAAAAAAACTCCACACATTATATAAGTGTGACTTCATATTTAACATGTCATGAAGTATACTTTTCTAGGCATTCAACTTCTGTAAAATACACTCATATATATATATATATATATATATATATACATATATATATATATAGTTCTATATTTTTATATGCATGTACACATGTGTGTATATATATGTATATATGTGTGTGTATATATATATATATGTGGGTGTGTGTGGGTGTGTGTGGGTGTGGGTGTGTACACACCTACTACACACATATATGCCATATGGACATTAATGTACATCATTCTACTACTACCTATGTATATATGCATATATATCCATATAAGTCCTTTTAAAAGAAATAAAAATCTTAGTTTACATATGCTATTTTGTCTTGATTAGTACTGTTTGCCTACTATAAAATATACACAAGAAAGTTTCTCAGAAACTACAATAACTTCCAACAAGCTGACAACCATATGATCATATGATATGATTACATTAATAGATACAGAATAAAGCTTTTGACAAAATACAATGCCCATTTTTATTAAGAATACCAGAAAGTGTAATTATAAATGTGTTTTCCCTTAACATGGTAAGGTTTGCTTTACTTTGTTGGCCCTCACTATATGTAATGACAATAAGCTAGAAAGTTTCCCAATTATATCAGAGTTGTAACAAGGATGTCCATCATCACAACTACTATTCCATATAGTGCCATACTTTTCAGCTATAAAAAGAAGAAGGAAAAAAGAAATTTAAGGGAAGAAGCATAGGTGAAGAAGAAACAAAATTATTGCTTTTTGCAGGAGATATGATATACTTAGAGAGTCAACTAAAAACTAATTAAAAGAATTCTTTCAGCCAAGTTCCAGGATATAAAATAAGTCTACATAAATCATCAGCATTTCAATGTAAGACCAATAAAACCCAACAGAAATAGAGAAATTTCATTTAAAATAGCTACAAAATATAGAAAATGTGTGGCAGTCTACCTACCAATACACACACACACACACAGAACAACTATATGAATATAACTACAAAATGTTATTTAGAAAAATAAAGACAGATCCCAATAACTGAAAAAATATCCATTTTTGAAAGGTAGGCTGAGCCAATATAATAAAAATAACAGTCCTATCTAAATTTCCTTAATCAATGCCATGGCAAACTACTATTGGAGCTGAAAAATAACAAAATTAATAACAAAAGGTCAAAAATTGCAAAGGACATAATGAAAAAAATGTAGGAAGAAAGAGAGGGCCTAGGATTACTAGGTAACTGTACTGTATAGCAGCAATCGTTGACATTATTTGGCACTGTCTATAAAATAGAAAGGTTGGTCAGTGGAAAGGAGTTGATGCATAACCTAGAGAGGCAAAAGAACCTAGTTTGATAAACCCAAAGACCCCTGCTAATGGGGTAAGGACTGACTATTTGATTAAACAAAATATTGCTTGGCAAACTAGACAGCATGTTGGCAGAAATTAGGCTTAGACCAATACCTTACACAATACACTAGGATAAGTACTAAATGCACTCTTGTCCTAGATATAAAAGGTCACATTATAGACAAATTAAAGGAACAAACTATAAATAAATTTTGAGTCTATTAATAACCAAAGGATTATAGAAGATAAAATGAACAATTTTATTATATTTTTTTTCATTCAAAAAAATCCAATGTAGCCAAGATTAAAAGGGAAATGGGGGTGGGCATGGTATGAGGAGATGGGCTATTTCAGCATGTTTCTCTGCTTGAGATCTCATTCCCAACATGTGTGTGTAAATATATATGAAACTTATTCAAATTATAATAATATGAGCTATTTCCCAATTGACAAATGATCAAAGAATATGAGCAGGCAATTCTCTGGAGAAGACAGGGCAGCCATCTCTAGCCATAAGGAAAAAATGCTCCAAATAAAATGCAAACCTAAAAATTCCTAGCAGATTAAAAAAAATCCACCTCATAACTATCAGATTGCAAAGTTTTCAATAAAATAAAATAAAATGAGAAATTTTGAGGTGCTACAATAAAAACAGGTCAAATTTGGAACTATGACCAAAATGTAACTAAGCTAACCCAACAATACCATGACTAAACAAAATACGAAGGGATCAAGAAAGAAGAAAGATACTATATGTACAAAAAATATTTAACAGCAATTCCTATAGCAGCAAATAATTAGAGGATAAGAGGGCAACTATTATTTATGGAATTGGTGAATAAATTATGGTATATGAATATAATTAAATACTTTTAGCTGTAAGAAAAAAGAAAACAAATGGGATGGTTTCAGAGAAACTTGACAAGACTCATATGAACTAATGTGACTAAGAAAGATGAGGATACTTTTTATGTAAGTATAATTTATAATTTTTATTTCTAAAATGTATTTTAAAATAGTAAAATGTATTTATAAAAACAATGTTTCAAAAAATATATTTTCATTTTATAGATATAAGACCTCTGATCAAGACCAGGCACAATTCCAGAGGGCTGTTGGTAAAAAATGCTACCCACTTAAGGATGAGCTAATGGACTAAACACCCATAATGAAACACATAGTTTTTGGGCATTGCCAATATGGGATTCTTTTTAAAATTTATCTTAGCATATTTGTTACAAGAGTTTCCATTTTCCTCATCTGACCATGATGGGGAGAGGGTGATGGGAAGAAGAAACAATAAATGATTGTTAATTGAAAAAAACTATAATAAGACAAAGCAATTGAAACATGTGCACATTGTCCAATAGCTACAATTCTTATTTAAATTAAAATTTTACAAGTAAATTTAATTTTTGTTCTTACATTTTACTGAATTCAATCCAAACAATGTGTTTTAGCAAAGGACAAGCACTTATAAGATTAAGGGCAATTGGTAATGCTCTATCTCTATTGGACTTCATACGATAGTCTGATTATACTTCTCAAGAATTTGCCCTAATTACTTTCTTTTGTAGTTATTTTGCTTTTTATTTTGGAAAGATGAGCCTTGGTTTCAGTAAGAATATTGGAAGTTTTAAAAAATACTGCACAATTTCCCAGATGTAATTCAGTCTTCTTGTCTTCTCTTATTTGCGTTCATTGTCCATAAACTGATAGGCCACCTGTATAGGTTGTCCATACAATGCCATATCCTAATCTGTTTGATCCATTCATCGATCCACCAATAAATAATTATTGAGTTCTTCTTATGTGACACTGCTAGTTAGCCACTGAATAGATGAAGATAAAAATGAAACAGTCTGTGACCTCGACAAGTTTATCTTCTTCTGGGAGAGGCAACATTTACACTTTTTTTACACAAAGGTAGGTACATACATATACTAGTGAATTTAAATGTTATGAAAAATAAATGGGAGGTCATTTGTGGGAAGGAGGCAGTAATGGCTGAGAGAATGATGACTCACAAGTGGTATTTGAGGTGACCTTTGAAGGATATTGGGCATTCTAAGAAGCAGAGATTCTGAAGGAGTACATTTCATATACTCAGATATTGTGGATTTCATTTTGTAGGCTTTCATCCCAGAGCAAAATATCTTCATGTCTTTTCCATATACAAACATCTGAAAGATCTTACTGTCTAAATCACTTGACCCATTTTGGGTGTCAGTTTAGTCATCAATAAAAAAGTTGGAACAGATGTTTTCTATGTTTCTTTCTATCTCCACATATACGATGCTATAATCCTCTCCTATTTGGATACCAGTGAATCCTCTAGTAATGTTGTGGTGCTATAAATAATGGAATTGTGTAGTTTCTGAAAAAGTGACACTACAGCAATAAAAAAGCCAATGGAGACTGGGGGCAAGAAGATTATTAGTGAAAAACTCTGTTCAGACAATTTGTGCAAAGGATTATCAGAAAGGTGTGTGGCCTGGGGGTAAGGAGGGGAAAGAAGGGCTAGTTATTCTGAAAGATTGAGGGACAACTGGGCATCTGCAAGATAATAAGAGACAGGAAAAAGGTCATCTACAAATTATTGTGTAGCCAGGGAAGGACAAGACAAGAAGAGTTGCAAAAGACAGAAGACATAAATATTTTGTGTTCTTCAGTTAGAGAAAAAAATCAAAGCAAGGAAATCTCAGCTCCACCAATTATAGTAAATTATTGAAGTTCTTCATATTATGTTAAAATTGAACTTGTTCTCTTTCCTCCTAAGCTGTTCCCTCTTCCAAACTGGACTATTTCTGTTGAAGTCAGGATTGTCTTCCCTACTGAGATTACCTTCCATTTATTCTGTATATATTTTGTATGTCACTAGTTATTTACATGTCATTTTCACACTAGAACATGACCTTCTTGAGGGACTTTTTTTTCCTTTCTTTGCATCATCTGAGCTTAGCATAGTGCCTGGTCCATAACAGTTACTTAATAAAGCCTTAATGACTTTCCTTTCTTATCATCAAGCCTTTTACATTCATCTATACACATCCTATGTACTTGATGATCTTAATTTTAATTTTCCAGGGGCCCTATACCACATTTATAACCTAGACTACTCTCTCTTTTTGACTTTGATGAATATAAACCTAAGGTTGGGAACTTTTTTTTTTCACACAGGGATTACCATTGAACATTTCTTTATCATTGCTTAAAAAAGATTCTGTATCCTTATATAGGTTTGCATATAATTTGATGAAGGTAGTTTTATAAGTCACAATTTTTTTTCTTTTTTTCTCTTCCTCCTTCCTCTTCTCCTCTTCCCATTCCTCCTCCTCCTCACTCTCCCCCTCTTCCTCCTCTTCTGCATAAAATAGATTATCTGGCCTGTCAATGTGTTCATTCACTGCTGTTCTCATAGACAATTTTAGCTTCAAGGACTAGTGGCAAAGTACAGGCATAGCCTTTTGCTAACCATAATACCAGGGTTATAAAACTACATACTGATTTCAGTTTATCTACATGGCCTAAATTTTATTTGATCTCAACCTCTATTACCAATGACACTCAACAAAATAGATGTTCCATTGGCAGCTATTTCGAGTGGTTTGTCTTCAATGCTTTAGTTCTATTCAACTCTTTGTTGACTTATCCTTTTGTATCAATGTGACAAGATAATGCAATGAAATCTCTAATATACTCTCAGTATTCAATGATTATTTCCCACACAGGAAAAATTGAATCTTTTTAGAATGAGGCATTTATATTTTCATTTCCTTTATCCATGGCAGAGATCCCAAATACAAGTATATTTTTTACCTGAAAATGATTTTATCTTTTTATGGAAATGATCAGATATAGTTTCACATAAACATATCTACTTTTGTGTGTGTTCCAACTCTTTACTACGTGGCATGTACAGATTAAGACTCTTTCTTTTAATTTCTACAATTATCAGAAATTTACAAAGTTTCATTTGTTTCACTTTCCAGTTTTTTTCTCTTAATTTTGACTTTTTGGTATTGTTTGCTTCAAAATTTTTCCACACTTCTTAGATTATGTAGAATAAAAAAGATATTCTTTATATTAAAGAATTCCAAACCTGTAAATAATCTAATAAGAGAATTATCCATTGTATTCTAGTATTCTTTCTAGCTTACCTGAGCAAACTATTGACAGAATATGTAGAGAAAAAAAAAGTTTGAAGGAATTGATACAAAAATTACACATAGCATTTGATAAATACTTTTTCAATTGACATAAAAGTAATTGTTTTATCTAAAATTTAAAATACAAATAACAGAAAACTATACATTGCTTTTTATGTTAGTTTGATTTTGAATTCACAATTGCATACATCTATAAAATATATTCTTAGTCAAATAAATCTGACATTTTCTAGCACAGGTCTAGCTCATTAAATTTGGCGAAAGTAGAAACAAAAACAAAACCCACCAATCATTCATTATCTAAGTTTAGAGATATGTTTTAATAATTTCTATTATTATATTATATTATGTTATATATTATATACTATATATTATAATAATTTCTATTGTCTTAGTTTACTATTAATAACACTGAAAATTTATGTTTACTTTTATGCCACTTAACATTGTTGT
Source organism: Trichosurus vulpecula (assembly GCF_011100635.1). Taxonomy (NCBI): domain Eukaryota; kingdom Metazoa; phylum Chordata; class Mammalia; order Diprotodontia; family Phalangeridae; genus Trichosurus; species Trichosurus vulpecula. The sequence goes on along the minus strand of NC_050576.1, from coordinate 309,145,105 downwards.
TGTTCACTCATTTCAGTAATGGCTGACTCTTCATGACCCATTTGGGGTTTTCTTGGTAAAGATACTGGAATGATTTGCCATTTCCTTCTCCAGCTAATTTTACAAATGAGGAAACTGAGGCAAAAGGGTTAAGTGACTTGCCTGGGTCACACAGTTAGTAAGTGTCTGAGGCCCAATTTGAACTCACATCTTCCTGAATCTAGGCCTGGCACTCTCTCTACTGTACCACCTAGCCCTAGCACTTAATATTGGCCAGCTAATGTTGACAATTGTTGGCATTTGGACCTTAACCTTTTCTAACAAATTAAATCTAAACAAGAAAAACCAGAGTGATTAGAAGTTTATTTATAAGTAGTATTATAACTACTGTAAGAAGTGGAGGTTTTTGGAGCTGGAAGAATCCAAACTACTGTATTTACCGATAGGAAAAAAATGAGGCTTAGAGGGTTGACGTCACTTAGCTAAGTTTGTAGAGCTGATTTATGGTGGTAACTAAGCCTATGTCCTTCGATTCAGTGGTCTTTCCTTGAAAATATGTTTTTTCTAACAGTACAGTGATGTAAATTTAAAATTGCACAAAGGTCAATTTTTTAAAAATACATTTGTTTTAACATTTTATTTTGTTAAATTTTTCCAAAATATATGTAAAAATGGCATTTGTTTTTTAAAATTTTAGATTTCTAAATTCTTACTCTCCATGTGAAGTCATGCAAAATATATTTCCATATTAGCCTAGTTGCAAAAGAAAATACACATAAAAATGAAAACAAGAAAAATAAAGAATTTTTTAAAAAGTATACTTCAGTCTATACTCAGTAATAATCAGTTCTCTCTCTGAAGGTGGATAGCATTTTTTTTTAAAATCATGGATCCTTTTGTGTTGGCAACCAAAAATGGGCTCCTTAGCACTTAGTCAACAAGTGCCCTTGACTAGTTTGGCTTTTTCCCCTGAACTGAATGCTGTTTGTATGTTGGACTGGAATAAGCTTGTCGGCCGCTTCACCTTGCTTCCCTTGCTTAAGCTGATGGAAAGAACCTGTGCTTTCCTGGTCAACCCCTTCACCTTGCTTAAGCTGATCAAAAGAACCTGTGCTTTCCCGGTCAACCCCTTCACCTTGCTTAAGCAGATCGAAAGAACCTGTGCTTTCCCTGGCGTACCTTACACCCCCGCAGAAGCTGGATGGTTAAAAACAGCTTCCGTTGGAGCCAGAGGTTGCTATAGCTACAGCCACAGCCGAAGCTGAAGCAGGAGCAGGAGCTGCCAGTAGCAGAGCTGACCTACGGGAGGAAGCTGAACAAGGACTTGAAGCCAGTGGGTAATCTTTTTACCATAGAGGGGGAAGCATGATTTTGTTTTACACCATCATGCTTCTCTGTAGCCTCCTGGTTACTCTTGTAAGGCGTACTTATTGGGCCTGGAAGCTTTTGATCAATATGTCAAAATGGGGATGCTGGTTCATGGGTTGGTTACTGTGGAGCCTAAATATATGCTTTGATTCTTCTGCCTCCTACTTTGAGAGTTTCTTATATCTGGCGGTTCCGAACCTTTCAGACATATATATGATCCTCTTTGAGATTACAAACTCTGCCCTCCTAATACACCTTTGGAATTATCTTGGATTATTGTCTTGATCAGAATAGCTAACTGTTTCAGAGTTGATCATCCTTATACTAATGCCATTACTGTGTACAAAGTTCTGGTTCTATTCATATCACATTGTATCAGCTCATATAAATCTTCCCAGGTTTTTCTGAAACCCTCCTCCTTGCCGTTTCTTAAAGTATAATTGTATTCTATCACAATCATACGCTACAACTTATTCAGCCATCCCTCAATTGAAGGATATACTCTCGATTTCTAATTCTTTTTCAGTACATAAAAAGTTGCTGTAAATACTTTTTGTAGGAGGAAGCTAAGCAGTACTGTGGATAGAGTGCCAGGACTGGGGTCAGGAGGACCTGAGTTCAAATCCAACCTTGGATACTTACTTGCTGCCTGACCCTGGAAAGATCTCTTAACCTGTGTTTCTCTCCATAAAATGAGCTTTTGAAGGAAATGGCAAACCACTCCAGTATCTTTGTGAAGAAAACCCCAAATGGGGTAATGAAGAGTAGGACACAAATAATCAATTGAAAATTGAACAGCAACAAAAATTTTTGTACAAATACCATTTCCCTTTTTCTTTGTTCTCTTTGCCATACAGACTTAGTAGTGGGACTAAGTCAAAGAATATGCAGTTTTAAATAACTAACTCAATATAATTTTTTTCTTGTTTAAGAAACTATTACTCAACTAGTCTATGTGCTGTTTCAAATTAGCAATACTTAAGATACTGCATAATCAGGTAAATTTCCAGATTTATGAAAAAAAATTCTATAATACAATTCTGTTTGAGCTCTCCAATTGTGATTATGGAGTTTTAGGCAGGAATATTAAGCCTGATTTTTCTTTTATATCACTCATTCTTGGGAATTAATTTGGATATTTTGAGAAGAATTAACACTTCGATGCTAGGGAAAGATAGTAACTCTATGTCTACGTCTACAAAATAATAATAGATGAAATGACAATTGGTGTGGTAGAATACCACTCTAGGAGGACAGCAATCTGAGTTCTATCCTCTCTTCCCCTTCCACAACAAATTAGCAGTGTTGTTTCAGACAAATCATTTAGCCTCTGTAAAGTAGAAGTAATAATACTTTACCACCATGAAGGCAGGCCAGATGATTTTGCAGTCTCTTAATAGTCGTAGAAACATGATACTGTATTGATATAGTGCTTATTAAAAAGGAATTGAGGCCACTAAAAATCAAGTATGTTTATTTCAAGTTCCTGTGTGAAATAGCAAGACACAGTTTCATCCTGTGGAATACAGAAAACAGCACATTAGGGCCATTCTAGTGCAAATCAGCGCTAATAATGCCCAGTGTGTCTCCAGTTTCAGTTAATTTTAATTTCTGATGAAAGTTTTACTTTTCACTCATGGGCACCATGAGTTCTGACACGTCCAGAAGCAAAACTTAGCTAAATGGTTCCTTTAGGTGATAAAAACAAAAGCAAAAAACCTTTCCAAAGCAGCTAAGTTCACTGAATGGATAGAAAGAATCGACATAGATTCTTGAAGTATCTAGCTTATATGCTTTGTTTAGCACAAGGATCCTTTTTGGCATCATGAGTCCATTTAGCAGTCATGTAAAGCCAGTTGACCCCCTTCTCAGAAAAATGATTTAAACGCATAAAATAAAATATATAGGATTGTAATGGATACCAATTTTATTGAAACCTAGTTACCAGGAAAAAATAAAATAAGTTAATGGACCCCAGTTTAAAAATTCCTAGTTTAGAGTCATGGGCAACTAGGTGGCATAGTAAATAGAGTACAGGTCCTGGAATCAAAAAGACTCCTCTTCTTCAGCTCAAATCTGGCTTTTGACATTTACTAGGTATATGATCCTAGGTAAGTCACTTAACTCTGTTCATCTTAGTTCTTTGTCTGTAAACTGAGCTGAAGAAAGCAATGGAAAACCAACCGCTCCAGGATCGCTGTCAAGAAAACTGCAAATGAGGATAGGAGGTGTCAAACACAACTTAAAAAAAAACTAAACAACAATAGCGAGTTTAGAGCCATAGAGTGTTAGACCTTAGAAATCATCCAATTCAACTCCTCTATTTTAAATATTATAAGACTGAGGTCAGTTGATTAACCCAAAGTCGCATAGCTACAAATCAATGAAACCAAGATTCCCGGCAAGGAGTTCTGAACTCCAAGTACTTCAATTCTGTACTACACTATTTAGCTTCTTAATTTGTAGACTTATAAACCATTATAATATAACTGCTTTCTCCATATTGTATACCTTTCATAGCTATTTGTGGAAGCTGTAGTCTTGACCAAAGAATAGAGGCAAATGTAACACATAAAACAGATAAATTTCACTACATGAAATGAAAACCTTCTGCACAAAATTAATTATTTAATCTAGAACTAGAAGGAAAGTGGTCAAATGGGGGAAAAATCTTTGGAGCAAATAGATTAGGGATGGTATCCAAGATAAAGAAGTAACAAAAATATTCCTATGCATATGTGTATACACACACACACACACACACATATATATATATATGCATACACACATATGAGGTCAAAAGCCACTGATCGATAGTTATATAGTCAGAGGATATAAACAAAAGTTCTCAAAAGAAGTGGAAATGATTAATAAGCATATAAAAGAATGATCTAAGTTACTAACAATAACAAAAGCAAATTAAAAGTGCATAGGTCAATAAACATTGATAAAGCATTTACTATTCATTAGTATTTGTTAACACTATGCTAAAGACTATCATTCCAGACATAATGAATTACTTTTCAGTGGTGAATCTCATAAAAGGAAAAAAAGAGAATAATTTATTGGGAATGTACATACACAGAAGTGAAGGATAATGTGGAAGAAGAGAAGAAAATGGCAAAAACATTAAAAGAAAGGATGATATCTTAAAGAAGCAGAACATAAGGATCTCAAAGACAAGATACATATAGAAAATGGAAGTATTTAAGTTTCACAAAAGAGCACAAGTCAAAAAATCTAAACAAAATAATGTAAAAATAATACAAGAAAACTGCCCAGACCTTCTGAACCCAAAAAAGGTGACCATTGAAAGAATCCATAGATCACCTTTAGGTGAAATAACAAAAAAGAAAAAAAAGCTAGCCTCCAAATGTCAAAACACATAATCACTACATCTATCAATTCCCTTTTGAACATGTTTCTATCATTTAATGTGTAAACAATCTTTCCTAGTTCTGTTATCTGAATTTCTATTTTACATGATGTGCCTTCATACAAGTCATTGACAAAAATATTGAAAAATCACAGTTTTGAGAATAGATTTCTAGAGTAAACCATTAAAGACATTCCTCTTGGCTCTTTGGTTTCTAGTCCATTAAGAAATTTAGTCAGTTTCATCTTGTGTATTTTGATGTTGGTCAATGGCTGTCATATTAATGTATTTCTTCTTGAGATGCAATATCATATATATTCAGGATATAAGCATTTGTTTTCAGTATAAAGTACATGTTTTTTGACTTTTTCATTTTTTGATCTTAAAGCATATTTTCCAATGTGTTTTTTTATATTCTTCCTTATGCTCACTTTTATATTTGTGTCACTGAAAAGTAAGACATATGTTGACTAAATTTAGAGGACTCTATACCTTTTTTCATATAATTTCCTTATATCTTCATGCTCTACAAAAGTTGTTGACATAAATTTCAATTATAATAATGGCAACCACCCACAAAATGACATTTTTCATCTTTTTTCTTTTTCCCTTGGAGCCTATAATTAAACAATTCATTTTTTTCCCAAGTAAAGTCTCTGATCCATCCTTCCATTCAAAAGGAACATGTTATTGACTGTTTCAATAACGCAAGTTCTTGCTGGTTCTATAAAGCTGGAAATTCTACAAACCTGGTCTCAGTAACAGACTGGCATTTGGATAGTCTGATGATGAGATGGCTCTGCCCTGGAGTCAGGAAGATCTTAGTTCAAATGCTATCTCAGCTGCGTGACCCTGTGCAAGCCATTTGGCCTTAGTTTCCATATATGGAAAATGAGGATAATAACAACTATCTAACAGCATAGTTGTGAGGATAAAAGGAGATAACAAATTTAAAGTACTTTGCAAACTTACAATGCTATATAAATGCTAGCTGTTATTATTAGTAGTAATATTGACAAGCTAAGCTATGTATTAAGAAGTCCAACATTATCCAACTTGCCATTGGGCTTTAATTATTTTGTCATAGTGGCCCATGAAGCAGAAGCAAATGGTGGCAGTATGTTGGAAAATAGAGCAGAGTGTCCTGAAAACAACCTTTATACTTTAATAATTCATTAAAATTTTGATATGCTAAATGCAAATTTTTTTATTAAAGTCAACATACTAATGGAAAATTTGAACAATATTGATACTGGCACTGTTGCTGTAAATTAAACCAGAAATAATTTTATATGTATTTAAAAAAACAAACCTCAATTTAGTTGATGAGTTCCCTATGTATCCATATCGTTCTCTTTAGAATACTGCCTCTTCTCCTCATATTCCTGCTGTCAAAATTTTATTCTTAAGAGCATCCTATGTCTTTGGGACTAACTTCCCTCCAGAAGCTTAGACTATGATTTCCTAACATTTTTGGAACTCTGAAATCCACTCTTCAAAAATTTCAGATTCACATCACACTATATATTTCTTTCCTCTCAATAAAATGTAAGCTAATATGATCTTTCCTCCCAAAGTTAACATCATTTTAACTTTAATTAGTTCTTTTTATTGGCAAGATTTGGGTCTAAAAGAATAGTTTCCTTTTTGGTTTCCTCTACTGATAGAAAAATGGAATTGTCATCAATGTTTCTCACAATACATAGCCACCTAGATTTCCTATAAATATCTCAAACTGAACTTAATATTTAAGTAATTTCATCCTTAGACTTCACTATTCCCACACTCATCATTTATCCAGCCTCAGAAGTTCAAAACTTTGGCTTTATTTTTGAGTTTTTTCTCTTCCTCACCTTTTATATACAATTTGATCTCAAATCCTATCTATTTTATCTCTAATATCTTTTCCCTTTGTTCTATTCCTTCTGCTACCAACCTAATAAAACCAGGTAGCATCAATTATTTGGCACTGAAAATATTGGAATAAATTATTTTCCCCTAAAAATTTTATTTTCTCCCTCTCCTGACCCTTCACTGAATAAAAAGAGAAACAAAACTCCTTAAAATTATATGAACAAGTTGTGGTATATGAATATACTGGAACACTATTATGCTATAAGAAATAATGAGCAGACAGATTTCAGCAAAACCTGAAAAAACTTACATGAACTGAGCGAAGTGAGTAGAACCAGGAGAACACTGTACACAGTAGCAGTAACATTGTGCAACGATCACTTATGATTGACTTAGCCCTTCTCAGCAATACAATGATCCAAGACAAATCCAAAAGACTCATGATGGAAAAGGCTATCCACATCCAGAGAAAGAACTGTGGAGTCTGAATGCAGATGGAAGCATAGCATTTTCACGTTTTCATGATATTTTTTTTCTTTGTTCTGTTTCTTTTTTCACAACATGACTAATATGGAAATACGTTTTATATGACTGCATATATTTAACCTATATCATATTGCTTGCCATCTTGGGGAGGAGGTAGGGCAAGAAATTTGGAAATCAAAATTTTTCAAAAAATGAATGTTGAAAATTGTCTTTATATGTAATTGATAAAAATATTATTAAAACCCATAAAAGACCTGCTATAAATATTTTTATATGTACAGGTTCTTTTTCTCTTCTTTTGATTATTTTGAGTAACCAGACTAGTAGTGGCATCACTTGGTCAGTGAGTATACAGAGTTTAGTGACTTTTGGTTCATAGATCCAAATTATTTTCTAGAATGGCTTGAGGAATCTATAACTTTAAAAGCAATACTTTAATGTTCCCATTTTCCTGCTGTTCTTCCAATATTTTTCACTTTTGTTTTCTGCCAACTTTGCTAATCTGATGACTTTAGTTTGAGATTATTTAATTGTTAATAATTTGGAGAATTTTTAATATGATTGTTGATAGCTTGAAATTTTTCTTTTGAGAACTGTCTCTTCATATCCTTTAATCATTTGTTAATTGGGGATATTACAATAGAATAATAATGGATAATTTTGCCTTTGTTTTTTTCCCCCTTCAATTTATGCTTCCCACTATTTCTAGATCAATTCCCCCCTACATATAAAAAGTATTCAAGTTACTCTTCCACTTGAGACCCTTTCAAGAATTCTCTCTGATGATCTGAGTAAAGCCCAGGCACTTTTATGGCATTAAAGGACTTCTAGGATCTCATGGCATGCTAACACCATATGTTTATTTAATACTGTTCTTAATACTTCAAGTTAGGGGAAAAACTGGATGATTGTCTCTTTTTCAAACAAACCCCATACTCCAACTTTGCATTCTGTTTAGACAATCCCCTTACCTAGATTTACCTCCCAGTCTTTCTTTGCCTGTTGAAATTCTACCTATCTTTTAAAACCCAACTCAAATATTATAAATAAATAGATAAAATAAATTTTTATGAAGTTTCCCTGATTTCTCAATAAGTCATATCCTTTCCCCTCTAAGACATAGAAAAGTGCATCATTATGCATCTCCATAATGTATTTAACATATTATGTTTTGCCTTATGTTCTTTTTCAGTCCTCAAATATTTCATATCATTCTGGATACCTATTTTGCACTTAACATAGTACAATTTATATTATTCAATTTAATGTAACAAATATTTATCAAACACCTATTTTGTTATAGAACTCCGTGCAACTATTGTGTGAGGGAAACTATAATACCCCCCCCCCAAAGAATAAATAGTAACAGCATAAGAGTTGTATGTAAAGGCCTGTGTTAGAATCATGCAGGGAGGGAAAGAGTTATCTTCTTGCTTCACTTGAGAATGATTTAAATGATTTCTGGAATAAGTGACATTTGAGTATGGGGTGGAATGTAATGGAGGGGTGATGAGGCTATTACAATTTATCCCATAGCAATAATCTCCCTTTTCAAATGAGTAGAATGATGTACATAGGAGGTTATTAAATAAATGAAATGAACTAATGAACTGTATGGTATCTGCCACTGTTAACAGTAGCAAAACTAGAAATTGAAAATGAAATCTCTGATGCCCAGTTTCTCTTTTCAGTCTACTCCTCTTCAGACCCTCTTATCTATTTCTCTCTCTATTTCTCTCAAAATATAATTTCATCTCATTCTAGAAGTACCCGCTTTACTTTTATCTGTTCCTGAGTTAAAAGCATCATTTTTTGCAACTTTTTTTTCCTTTGCTAGTTCTGAGGTCAGATTTCATTCTTTCCAAATCTTGAGCATGTGCACTAGGCATTCATTTACTTCAAAGTGAGGTCTCTTCACCTAAAAGAGATGTAATATATTAAAGGATTTTTTTTTAGAAAATATATGGTTTATTGTGCTTATTTCAAGCACATCTCCTTTCCCTCCTACATCCAGTTTTATTTTTTAAAGCCAAAATTTTAACAAGAGGAATTTTTACAGGGACAGACATACTGCCCCTATAGTATTTAAGTATGTGATATTTTGTGTATACCATTAATAATAATGATGATGATAATGATAATAACCGACATTTAGAGAGTGTTTTACATTTAAAAGTGCTTTACACATGCATCATCCCATGTGATTCTTTAATAATAACTCAGAGAGTACAGAGATTTAGGCAGTATGATGATTGTTGTCCCCATTTCACAGACGAGGTAACTGAAGCTCAGAGAGTTCACACTTCTTAGTTATGTGAATTTCCAGATTAGTTAGGGGAATGGTAAGAATTGATCAGCAAGAGAAATATATTGTCACTGGGATTCTATCTTCTACTTAAAAAATCAAATTCTATTTGAATTTCAAAAGGAACACATGTGTTGATGATTGCATTTTTATCCTATTTGTGTAGGAATTTCTAGAAAAGTAAGGGGATGAAGTCTGATCATATGACTTCTAGAGTAATGTTCTTTCTACTATGTAGCACAAGAATAGTACTCTATTTAGCTATAGGAATGACCCACATAACTTCTGTTGTTCTAAAGCTATAGCCCGAGATGGTTGAAAACCCTCAAGTATTTTCTTGTTGTCCTATAAATAAGGGCATTTGAAGTACTTATTTTTTTAAAAAAATTATATTCCACTTATTCAATCATCTTTTTATGCTTTTCAACCCACCCTGTAATAAGGCCCCCCATGGAGCTTTTAAATCAAATTGATCACCAAAGGAAAGCTATTGTCCCTTAGATTGCATCTTCTACTTTATGATTTTCAAACCCGATTTGAATTTCTAAAGGAACAAGTACTTTGAAAATTGTATTTTCATCCTACTTGTATCTAAAACATATTCGAATATGATGGGGTAAGCAGACTCTAGTATGTAATCGATGATTACTTGTGCATTAGGAGTAACATGCAGGATGAGAATCAATCAACCAACACGGATTAATTAAGCACCTATATTCCAGACACTATAGTAGGCACTAGAGAAACAAAAGCAAAATAGAAAAAACAAAACTACTACTCTGAAGAAACTATTGGAAAACATAGCATGGATATATATTGGTATATACAGAAAGCATACAGAGATAATAAATAAATGCAATGGCACTAAATACAGTGTGTTCCTAAAGCCTGGACACATAGGAAAATGCATATTTTCAAGAAATGAAATGAATGAAATTTTCAACAACATTTTGTTTAATTGGAGTATTAACAGATGATATCTTCAATATGATTTCCATCATTTGTGATGCAAAGGTTGATGCACTTTGCAAGATTCACATGAACTTGATGCAATAACTCCATATTTCCTGTGTCCAGACTTTAGGAACACCCTGTATAAGCTACATACTGAAGGACCTCACTAACAGACAAGGCATGGAAATGGATCTTGAGCCACATCTTTGTGGAAGTGAAGGAGTTCTATGAGGCAGAGGTGAGAAATTATTGCATTCCTGGCATGGAGGACAACTACTACAACAGCATGGAGAAAGAAAACATAATGTTATGGGTGAAAAATAGAGAAAAGCCCAGGTTGACTGGAAGTACAGGAAGGCAAATATTATTGAATGAAGATAGAAAGGTTTGGAAGATAGCAATCTATAACAGAATAGGAAACATTCCTTTGGATGAAATCATTGTTCTTCCAAAATATTGTAGTATCTTCACCTAATAAAAAAAATCAGCTTGGGGAGGCAGGATCTATTTATATTTCTGGACAAAAGCTGATTAAATCCTGAGACACTGTCAATGAATGCTTATTGCTGAATTACTGAGACTAAGGGATAGAAAGAAGAAATATATATATATATATATATATATATATATATATATATATATATGTATATATATATGTATATATACATATATATGTGTATACACATGTGCGCACACACACACACACACACACGCATATATATATATATATATATATATATATATATATATATATATATACACATATATATCACCAAACCATTTTCCATACTATATACCACTATTCTGGTTCAAAATCTTCCTGTGAATTCAGTCATTGTTTCTATTCCAAGCCAATATTAAGTCGGGCAGGCTGTATTTGCAACCATTGATACAACACCTTGGTGCTAATTTATTATTCTGGGGATTATAGTAGCTTCCTACTTGTATTCTGTTTGGTGATTTTTCTGGAGTGGATTTTGATTTCAAAGCTCTTTGTTACAGGATTATTTTATGTAGGCCACTATTTTCCCTTCATTTCTGTATCCTGCCTATTTTAATTAAATCATCATTGCACTCTGATGTTTTTGCTAATTTTGGATGATGGATCCATCATTGTTTGTTTATAAAAGCTGATTGGAAACAAGGCATTCATTATGTTGTGCCTGATAATCTACTCAGTTCATTATCACAGGGCAGTTGCCGTTGATGTATCCTAGTTATTATTAAGCTTTTTAATACTTTATTTTCTCATGATTGATCTTCATTGGCAGGGCATTTGTTAAAACCTGAAGCATGGGCTTCAAATTAGTCCTTACTCTCATTTGTGCCATTCTGCAAACCTCTCTAATAATATATAAACAATTACATTTTCAAAGGAAACTACATCTCAGTCATTTCTTCAATATAGCTTTTATCCACATTTGTGTCGTCTGGGTAAATTAGCAAATAACAGCCCACCCTTTCTGAAAGTGTATTTTGTTCAATGACCACAATCAGCTTCCCTAATGAATCACCTATATTTGTTCACTTGTAATCTCGTTATTTTGAAAACCTTCTCAATACTGTACATCATAGCAAATCCATTGTGCAAAATAAATTCTTACATAGTATTTAATGTGCATTTAGAAGGAGAGGTGCTGGCTTTTAAAGTGGATCTTTGAGGTGACAGTCATTTTGGAAAATGCAAAGAGCTGGCAGCTGAAAGGAATAAATGGGCTGTGCTTTTTCCTTAGATGTTATAACATGGAAATAGAAATGGATTTGTTCTGGATGCTCTGAAATGAAAATGTTTAAATGCCACACCCTGGAGATTATGTGGAGAAGTGAAATGATCACATCATGATTTTGTCTTTTGGGCAATCTGATGTAGCATAATATTTTCCAAAATTTCATCTACTTGTGATCTCATAATGAGTACAACTATAATGACAAGAACAGCAGCAGCAACAACAAAAGTTTGTTTTGCCATATTTAGGAATGTGTCTTCTGTGATATCAGAAGTATTCTTGGAGTCAGCAACACCTAAGCTCAAGTCTGACCTCTGACACACGTGACAATGGGCAAGTCATTTGAGTTCTTGTTGCCCAGGCAACTCTTTAAGAGTATAAGTTACAGATTAATGGCACACCTACATTGTTTAGGGGAGTTTCTAGGTGAGAATAGCCCTTGACAGATGAAATTCTAGATTGACTATAAAAAGAAAAAAAAGTTGCTTAAACATATATTTGTGTTTGTAGGAAATGGGAGATGGGGACTCATTTATTCAGGTTTTTTTTTTCCAAATAACATTTATTAGGTATCCAAAGGCAGTGGCACAGACTTTAAAATTCTTTCTGATGGAGTTATCTAGGGATAGTAAATTCTGTTCAATACCAAAAGGTAACGAGTCATTATTCTAATTTACCTCTACTACACCACCATCTAACACATTTCAAAATACTAGTTGGCTCTACAGAGATAGGTCAGGTAAAACTGTGATACATCATTAAAACCATATTAAGGACATGGTTAATTAGATTCACCAAGATCTATCCAGAAAACCTACAATTTCTCGTACCTATAATCATCATCCTGTTTACTTACTTGTCAGTAAAATAATTCTGGTGATCATTGATGACTATTGAATTAGACTAATAAAACTTAGGAAAATTGCTCAGGTCACTTCATGCTATACAGAAAAAGCCACATCCCCCAATCTGTAGGGGCTTGTTCTTGGAGGATGCACAGTGCAGTAAAAAAGAGCAATATCTCTGAACTTAGGGGCCCTGGGTTCAAATCCCATCTCTGTTACTCTGGTGTCACTTTGGGCAATTCATTTAACATCCTGGCCCTCAGCTTTTTCACCTTGACACAAAGGGTTGGACCAGAAGGCCCTTTGAGTCCTTCATCTAGACAATGAAAAGATTGGACCAGATGACCTTTTGGACCCTCCTAGTTCAATTTTGTTTTCATCCTATGATCTATAATTTTACACAGACACAATATCAAAACAGGCAAAAACTAGTAGGGATGTAGCAAGAACTGAGAGTTAGTAATCATCATTCCAGGTAGATGTCATATGCCTAGAGATCAATTGTTACCACCGGGTGGCACTGCTAGTCATTGTTCTGCTTTTATTGAGGGGGGGGCGGGGCTCTGAATCTGGGGAGTTCCATCATTTCCCTGGGCCGCTACCCTAAGAGTGGGGTAGGCTTCTAGGACCCTACTGTTCCTTAAGCTATAAGCCTAGGGAGTTGGAAGATATGGGTTCAAAACCTTACTCTGTGCTTTATGACCATGGTCAACTAATTATTTAGTTAACTGTCATAATCCCCACTGCACCAGCTAAGAGGAATGCTTGTTCCAATTACAAAGAGTTTTTTTTTTCTTCTTTGAGCCTGGGTCTCCCTATTTTGCCTGGACTAGAAGTACAGAGGACACTACTGACAGGACCAATATGAGTGCTCATTACTAGGAAACTATAACCTTCTTCATTTCCCCCAGCTGACCAGTTAGGCATCCTGGTGGCCTTCTGCTCCTGGTGACTCACCATATTGATGCTAGACAGCGTAAATATGAAGTGGAATTTAGCTCTACTACAACTCAGAACCCCTAAACTCAAGGGATCCACCAGCCTAATCCCACCCCAGTAGCAAGATTTCAAGTGTGCGCCATGACATCTGGTTTTAGAAACAAAGCAATTCTTTCTATCAATGGGATGAAGCAGAATAGTTCCCGCCCTGCCCCAGAACTACAGGCTCTATGGAACTATCATCAGGGTTTCTTCTGCTGATGGTCATCATCTTTGCATTCCCAGATTCCTTAGCTCATTGAGATTATTCAGAATAGTTGCACTGAGACTGGACTACCATTGCTGTAGAGGAATAGAGAGCCCTGAAATCCAATTGATAGTATCCTTACAACTGTGAGTGGTTCACTGTCCCATTCCTCCACCATGTATTTTATGAACCTTACTTAAAGAAACACATCTTTCCAAGTAGTAGATTTGGAATTAGAAGATCTGAGTTCAAATCCCCACTCCGTTATTTCCTACCTTTGCAAAGTTGGTCAATTCACTTAAACATCTTAGCTTCCTCATCTACAAAATGTAGGCAAGATACATAGATTAGTCTCTTCTGGTTCTGAAGTCCCCGTTTGCATTAGTCTTTTTTTTTAGTTTCAAAGGTTGTTTCTAGTTCAAAATCTTATGATCTTATAGTCCTTAGGTCACTGACTGAAAAAGGACTATCTTGTGTGTTATTCTACCAGGTAGCACCCTGACAGTCTGCCCATGCTGCCAGGGATGGATCAGTAGCCCTGGGTCACCCTGGATGAGTGAAGCCACCTATAAGAGGGTAGCTGTCTTTCAAAAGGCTGGGCTCACAGATTATTGTCTGAGGGCTTAGAAAGGTGAAAGAAGATATGATTACTACCTTCGAAGATTGGAAAGGTTATCATGTGCAACAGGATTAGGCTAATTCTGCTGGGCACCAAAGGGAAGAATTAGAATCAATGGGTAGAGGGCAGCTAGGTGGCACAGTGAGTAGAGCACCAGCCCTGGAGTCAGGAGGACCTGAGTTCAAATCCAGCCTCAGACACTTGACATACTTACTAAGCTGTGCGACCTTGGGCAAGTCACTTAACCCCAATTGCCCTGCCTTCCCCTCTGCAAAAAAAAGAATCAGTGGGTAGAAGGTAGATACTGACTCAATTAAGAAAAGGGAAAAAGCCTGGGATGATGGTGCACACTTGTAATCCCAGCTACTAGGGTGGCTGAGGTTGGTGAATCAGTTGAGTTTGAGGGTTCTGAGCTCCAACAGTATGACTAAAGTACTTTGGGTATATGCACTGTATAGCACCAATATGATGAGTGACTAGGAACAGCCACTATGATGCCTAGGGAATGGAGCAGATTAAAGTTTTCCTACTGATCAGCACTTCACATAGACAAGGCTCACAAGTAGTGGTTGGTGTACTTCTAGACAGAGAAATCAAGTTCCAAAAAAAAAAAGAAAACACTCCCTAACAATTAGAGCTATTCAAGAATTACTGAGTACTCTGACACTGGTGATCATTTAGAAGAGGCTGAATGATGAGTTCTGAAGGAATGTGATACAGGGAAATTGTACTTAATGTAGAGATTTGAATTAGATTACCGCTGAGGTCTCTTTCATCTCTGAAATTCTATAATTCTAAACCCTAGTCATAGCTATTTCTCTTGCTAGATGTTGATAATCTCTCCTGGGTTAAACACTTGCACCTGTTGAGATTAGATTTTTTTTTCTTGTTCTGGGCATTTTCCCAGAGCTCAGTCTTCCAGTTTTTCATGTACCTCTTAGGTTCCTAAGTTTGCAAGCTCACTGTCTCTCTATCTCTCAATCTCTCTTTATCTTTCTGTCTCTCCACAGATCTCTCTGCCTGTCTCTGTCTCTCTCCCTCTGTCTCAACAATCATGCATTTATTGCCTACCAGGTATTAGATTCTATGCTAGGTGTTGTAGGTCCAAAGACAAATAATGAAGCAGTCTCTACTGTCAAGGAGCTTCTTCTTTGCTGTTCTTTTCCTGTTTCAAAAGCTTTATTTTGTTTGCAATTTAATTCCATTCTGTCTAGCTTATCCTATATTCTTTTGCACCGCCCCCCCCCCATACATCCACAAAAGACAAACCAAAAAAAAACCCTTTGGTTTCTTCACAAAGCCACTCACCTTTGTAGCAAAGAACTCCCAATCAACCTCTTCAGACCACCCCCCCAAGCAAGAATGGCCTTGCCTTCCTTTCAGGACTGCTGACAATAAAACAACTCTCTTTTAATGCATTAGCATTTAATTACAGCTAACCTGCCTTGGCTAAAGCTCATCTTGTCATCTCCAAATCCTCAATGACTACAGGGGACTGAATGTTTTCATCATAAAAGCTGGCACTGGCTACTGATCCCTCCATGTACAAGGACATTTCACTTTTGATGTTGAAAAAAAAAACCTAAAACCTAAAAACAATACAGGATTGGAAGTATATTCTAGCATTATCCTGCAGGCAGAAATCTCTGGCCTATTGACAATTTTCTTAATGGTACCTTTTATGTATATATCAAGAATTGACAAAGCCTATCCAGTCAGTGTTTTATCTCAGCAACTACCTATCCCTGATGAAAGGTTGGAGCCCTAATTGCACAATAATAGAACTTGAAGGATGTCATAAATCTCTTTTCTGTACCAAACTGGTCAGCAGCTTACTTTCAGGCATATTTGAATTTTAGGAAGGGCAGATTCTGTCTTCCACGTCTTATTTTTTTTTTATCTTACTCAGCAACTTACTGGCATAATTTATGACAGCACCTGCTCCCATTGGTTAATTACAAAGTCTACCAAGTAGAAAATGTATTTCCTTTCATCTACTCTTGATGTTGCAGACATTTCATTGTACATTTGTTAAGTTTTCTACTTTGGGAAGAGCAACATGTATCTGGGCTGCACTATCCATTTTATTGAAGATTTTTGTCTCATCTTGTTTAATTCCTTCCCCAAACTTTTCCAAACAGTCTTTATATCTTAAATGTTTCTTTGTGGCATCACTGTGGTATCTTTGACCAAAGCACTATTATTATGGAAATGAAAATTAAGCACCATTCTGCATTTCACAAAAATTACTATAACCTTTTTGGAAAAAGAACAGGGTTTTCCAAAATTAAGTTTGGGGAAAACAAGCATATGCCCTCAAAATCATTTTGTTTTTCCATGTAATTATTGCTTTTACAGACAGAAATACAATTTTTTTCTTACCAAATGGGTATCTGTGTTATTAAAAAAAGCCTTTGTTTTCCATTTGCCTAGTAGAGAAATAAAGTCATGTAATCTAAGAGTTTGTTCTTTGAGGAACAATTTCTTTTTTCTGTAAGAATGTAAATTTTTCCAATGAAAATAATACTTCAAATTTCTGGTGCAGTTTTTCTTACTAATAAAAGGATTTATCCAATCACTAATTAAATCAGGGCATTCTGAGTCAAGGCAGCCCCTAGGTAGAATTTCGGAGGATTGGGAATTTGTCTTTGCTGCTGCCCTTAATTCTGCTATTGCTCTCACCCTTATTCCTGGGTCTGTCCTTCATGACTCAATGACCTCCAACAACTTTGTCCAAGATGAATTTAGCATAATTGCCTCTTACTTCTTGTAAGTTCTATCATTCCCCCAAAGTCTCCAATATCCCTCCAATATTCTGAGGGTTCTCACAAAGAATTTTCCAAAATTTTCCTCTCATTTATGTGATTCTCATGTATCTACTACTACTATCACAGAATCTTGGTATTTGAGAGCTGGAGGAACCTCTGCAGCCATCTGATCTAAGTCATACTTGAATGAAATCCTCACTATAATGTAATGCCCACTCTTTTCTATGGGAAAACAGGAATTGTTAATGTGAACTTTTGCAATTTCAGGATTTAAAAAAAAGCTTCCAAAGGGACATCAACTCCTAAGATCACAGATTTAGAGATTGAAAGGGCCCTAGAGGTTATCAACTCCAAACCCATCTGAGGCCCAGAATAGTTAGGGTCACATATCTTAACCAGGATTCAAACCCAAGTTTTCCTGACTCTATCCGCTTCACATGCAGCCTCATCACGTCAATTAACTAAGAATGTATTAAGCACCTTCTCTATGCATGAGGGACATGCTAGGGGCTAGAAATAAAAGACAGCATGAAAAATATTTCCACCTCTCTAGTAACTTCAGTTCAATTGGGGAACAAAGAACATAGACACAGAAACAAATATAAAACAATATAACTACGGGACAGAACACTAGCAGTCCAGAAAGTGGTAAAGACTTCCTGTAGGAGATGGCATGTGATCTGAGCCTTGAAGGATGCTAAAGAATCTAAGAGACATAAGCGAAAAGATAGTGCTTTCCAGACATGAAGGAAAGCCTTTGTTAAAGCACAGGAGTAAGAGATAAAATGTTGTTTGTGTAACAGCAACTAGAAAAGTTTGGTTAGAACATAAAGTGTGTTACAAAACACATTTAGAAAGTTGGGCTGGGGATAAATTATGAAGGCTTTAAACACTAACTGAGGATTTTGTATTTCTGAAGCAGACAGTACAGATGGACATTAAATTGAGCCCAGAGATGAACAGGAGAATGAGAACTGACTAGATGGCTTTGGGTACATTATAAAACAGATAGATAAATGTACGAATGGATGAATGGATGGAAGAATAGATGGATAGATGGATAAATAGATAGCATTTATGCAGTGATTTAAAGTTTGCAAATCTTTTGTAATTTATTTGATCCTCACAATAACCTTGTGGCATAGATTCTATTACTATCCCCACCTCATAGAATATATTCTGCTTCATATATTCAGCCTCACACAAAAGCTTAAAGTCACCTTTGCAAAACTAAAGTAATTGGGGTAAGCAACTAAGTTCTTTCCCTATCTCTGGGATTATGGAATCTCTGACCTCTTCTCTTACTTACGAGGTTACTGCCAATGCTGGAAATGTCTACTTCAGGATCACTATTTGGTCTCCTATGCTCAGGGAAGAAATCCAACACAGAAGTATTTAAGGATTCAAGGCTCAGACTCAGGTTTGCCTAAGTAGTATATATGTGAAGATTTGACTTCACAGATGGTCAGGGAGGGAGTTAATGCCTACCCGTCTTACCTAAAGTCAGAGTGCTGTATCGGAAGGTTTCTTCAGTTCACTGTATGCTCTAGAATTCAAAGTTCAAAAGGCATTTTTTCTAAAGTATGTATTATGTGCAAGCACAAAGATCTATGAGTCTATGCTTAGCAGTAAGTCAGTTTCCTTTGATTCATAGGTGAGGGTTATTTGTGAATCAAGGGCTCTTCCCCACATGCAACTTAAGCCTGTCATTTTATGTCTGGAAGGGAGGCAGATAGTTCTCCTCACCCTTCTCCAAGGGAGACTTAAATTCCTGTCATTGTTCCATTAACTGGGGACAGAACCCCAAGCTTTATATTCAAGGCTTGACTCCTCTCCCACCAAATACCTATTCCACAATGAATATATTCGCACAGAGTTTCTAATCTCCCTCTCTCCTTCCTTTCTTTTCTTTCCCTCCCCCTCTCCCTTTCTTACTCCCTCCACATCTCTCTGGCCCTTTCAATCAGTGAGGACAGAGTTACAACAATAGCCTTTGGGACTGGGGTTACCTTTGAATATAAAAAACAGACAGCTAGTCAGGGCAGGGAAGGCTTGGTGAAGAAGAGGAATCCAACCAAATTAGCTGCAGGTATAAGGATAGAAGTTCTACTTAGCTTTAAAAAGCAAAACCAAACAACAATAACAAAACCTCCAGGGAAATGGCAAGTCCAGTGGCCCAAAGGCAATTTTAGTACTTGGGGAGAGGTACATAGCAGCTGCAATAACAGGGTGTGTGTGTGTGTGTGTGTGTGTGTGTGTGTGTGTGTGTGTGTGTGTTGGGGAGGGGGTGTGGTATAGAACCCTGGGGCAGCTTCTCCTTGTCATAAATTATAATGCTCTGTTATTCTGTTATTTTCTGACAGCTCTCGTGCATGCCCTGTGAACCAAAGGCACAGGCAAATGCTGACATTAGTCCTCCTCACTCATTCTGAAATTCAGCCAAATGCCCTTTTTCTTTATTCCCCACACATGACGCTCCATCTCCCCTTCCTATGACTTTGCAAAGTCAGGCCTTGAATGCATTCTGTGCTCACCAATGCCTCACAGACTTCCTCTCTTCCCTAGAAATGCAGCTCCAAAATTACCTTCTACATGAAACTTTTCCTGATGCCCCCAGCTGCTAGTGCCCTTCATCTCTAATGACCTTGTATTTAACTGCTTAACATTTATTTGTGTTTACTCATTTTATGATTTTTGTTCTAGATATGCCCTTGTTAGAGTGTAATCTCTTTGGGAGTCAGGATTATTTTATTTTTGAGTCACCTAACACAGTGTAGCCCACAGCAAGTGTTTAATAAAAGATTGCAGATTGACTAATTGGTGGCATCTAGCCCATTTTCTGCATTACCCCCAAGTGAAACAAAGAAACCAAGCTTCCCTCTCTTTAACTTTGAAACTACATAGAGTGCTTTCTTCAAACATTTATCTGCTTATGTGTCAGTCATTGTTCTTCCTTCTCTGGTTTTCTCCATGAAATCTTCTCTTGTACTTGGCACCAAGAAACACAAACACTGTCCAAAAGCTGTTATATCCCTATCCATATTTTGTAATGTTGCCTTTGTATATATTTAATTATATTTACTATACATTTATTGTGTCTTTTTTTTGTCCTTCAGGACAGGGACTAAGCTGTCAATATTAAAGGACCTTTCACTATTTCCTTTGTTCCTACAGCATCTATTAAAAGGCATTTGATATAGTGCTGTGCTGGGCCATCATAAATGTTTATGTTTATCAATCATTGCTGATTATTGTCATGACTAATAACGACAATTATTTTCATTTACATAGCCCTCTGGGATTCACAAAACACCCTCTTCACAATAACCCGAAGAAGGAGATGGTACAATTCTTATCTGCATATTCAGGTAAGATTACTGAAGGTCAGAGATGGGGAACAAAGCAACAAGCATTTATTTTAGCACACACTATGTGCCAGGAACTACGCCAAGTGCTTTAAGATATCATTTCATTTAATCCTCACAACAACCCTATGTTAGACCACATTCTTTAGAGTGGTTGTAGATCTCATTAAGAAGATCCTGAAATGTCCTGAAGCTTGATATAACCAGCAAGAATTTTTAAAGAGATAATTTATTAGTCTAAATGGTCTTGGAAAAAGGTGAGGAAGGCAGCAAGTTTACAGAAAGTAGCTCTGTGGAAGCTACGAGAGAGTTCACAAAAGTGTAGTATAACAGGAAGAAGAAGAAAGATGAAGGAGAGAATGTGGTCCACCCAGATGTAGAAAATGCAAAGGTAAATAACCTGTCATCTTTAAGCTCACAGTCTACGGAGATGATGTACACTCATAACGAAGGACATGTTATTACTTAAGAAGTTTATTAACAAAGAGTTTTCTTGGTGCTGATATCTACTTCTACACTCGGAGCTGGTCCCGGGGCTTCTGTTTTAGGTCTGCTCAGTGACCAATCTGGGAACATCAACCTGAATGATTAATTTCAGCTTATCACCAGAAGTCTTGTCATCATTATGGAGACTGCTTCAGTTTTGGTCTTCAATACCTCATTTTCTTTATCAACCTGCGGGCTAGAGGACAGAACTAAAAATCTCCTCCCAAAGTTTCTCTCTCTAGAGGACACAGTAATTGCCATCATGTCTTCAGTTGCTGCTAGCGGTTCAGCTTGGTTTCAACTCCAAAAACATCACAGAGTCACACAGCTACTAAGTGTCTGAGGCTGGATTTGAACTCAGGTCTTCCTGACCCCACGCCTGCTGCTCCATCCACTGCATCACCTAGCTGTCCTTCCCTGGGATTTGGCTTCCCGATTGAAAACCAAGTCTCCCCTCAACCTTGATCAGAAAGCAAGGACAGGAGATTTGCCCCTGGAGAAAACTACTTCAATCTGGTTCTCAGTAAGGGGTAAAACAGAAGGGAGGGTCTCACTTGGGAGGATCCCAACCCAGACTAATTAAGGAGCAGATACCTTGTAGTCTGAGAATTATTACTCAGTTATACCCTTCAGATACTGCCTGCCTTTCAGAATAAAGAAAAGGATGAATCATGGGGTAATATTGGTTATTAATTAATATAGCCCAAGATTAATTGTCCTCATATCTGTTTGGAATCTCTCCTCATTTTGAATACTGCATCGTGCCTTCAACATAAGAGCAGTGAACCCTTTTATTCCTTAAATTATATTCATGACCAAGGGTCAAAGTTATATGCCTTATCCTCAGAAAAAATAAGGATGGGGGAATCTTGTTTTTCAGTCAATTGTATTATGGTAAAAATGTGGCTTACGGTGGAATATAACTTGAGAAAGTCTGCCTAATTTCTTCTAATTCTCTCACTAAGCATGCCCTTAGTGAGTATGCATATAATTCTGATAAAATGTTCTGTAAAGATGGGAATGGAACAGTCATTGATCCTCCCATCATCATCTCCCTTTGGCAATAAGAGCATCCATTTTTCACCATGCCTATAGTTTCTTACCCTCATTCAGAAACCCTGAAAATCAGTCCTTCAGTGCTCTCAGAATTTTCTCCTCCAACATGAATCTCCTCTGTGTATATCTGATCTAGCCCAAATTTTTTTATCCTTTTTTCCTGTTTCAATCCCATTTTTGCTTCATCTAGAAGCACATAAGGCAATGTGATTTTAGACTCCAAACATGATTCCTTCCCTCTTCTCAAAGGTGAAAAGAGGTATAAAAATCTCTAAAGTTCTTTCTACAATTTCATTTTTTGTCATCCTAGATTCATACATAGATGTTGCAGAGGTGACTTTGCCTAAAAGATTAGATCTCTTGTCAATGCTTTAATTAAACTATTTCCCCCCATCTACTGCTTCATTCTGTCTTCTTAGATGACACCATTCTTAATGTTTCATGATACGCATGATTTTACAAATGAGTTTCTATTCCAAACTGTTATTGGCATAGTATAGTACAGTGAATGGAGTACTGGGTTTGGGGTTATAGTCTGGATTGGAATTATGGTTCAGAAATTTAATAGCTAAATTTGCCTGGGCAAGTCATTTAACCTTTCCAGGCTGTAGTTTCCTCATATATAAAATGAAGGGATTGCAATCAGTGACCTCTAGGGTACTTTAAGCTCTAAATCTATGACCCTATGTACATCCATTTAGCAAGTAAATAAAGTGTTTGCTGACTAAATTGATTATTAGGCTCTTTTGATCCCTTCAAGATGGCAATTTATTTACATTGGTTAAACTTCTATATGAAATTGTTATAATTGGTTTTGATGACCTCTCTTCCATCTATTTTCCCATTTGTGGACATAAAGTCATTTAATAGGTCAGGCACTAGTGGTTTTCCTTGCATGTTGTATCATTTTTGTCATTTAAAAATATTTCTTCAAGCTTTGTATCAATTTTGATCTTTTCCCTAACAAAGCAGTATTTTGGACATCCATGCACAACTTACTTAAAAAAGACTGCAGAGATATAGGCTGAGTCAAGATAGGAGAGTAAAAGCAGGGAGTTGCTTAAATTCTCCCGAACACCCCTCCATTAAAGCATTAAAATAATGCTTCAAAATGAATTTTGGAGCAACAGAACCAAGAAAAGGACAAGGTGAAACAATTTTCTAGCCCAAGAAAACTTAGAAGGTCAGCAGGACATCTCACTGGAGTGAGAGCAGTCCAGCAAAGGCCACAGGCCGGGAAGCAAGACTTGGGAGGTGACTGATTTGGGGGCTGCAGTTTCCAGAACTCTCAGCCCACGGATGGATGGTAAAGGGATTGAACAACTTCTCAGAAGGAGATAAAAGGGAACCCTTTGCTAGCACTGTGTACAGGACTCTGTTTAATTGTCCATGTGTGGTTTGGGGTCACAGTACCAGGGTAGGGAGGAACACTAAGACACTAGAGTGTGCAGCCTCAGTGGAGTGGGGCTGAGTGGGTGCTGACTTTAGAGCTGCATTCAGAACACCTGCCAGCTCCAGCTGCCTGTCTCCTGTGTTCTTTACTTCATGTACTTTTCAATAGCTTAAGCCAGAACCTTTTGGCTCTGAGTGATTTACTAAAAAGATAACAGATCCCCAAATGTCCTCCATGAAATTGATAAACTTTTTGAAATTATATGTGTCCAAATATTCACACAATTTCTCATTTAAAAATTTTTTTGATTAGTGGTAAAACAGTTATAAAAATGATCTGAGGACCATGCCACCCTGAAGTTCTAAAGTTCTCTGAAGGATTTAAAATCTTATTTTGTGTCCTTGAACTGTGTTTCTCTGCAATTCTGTTTTCCAGTTT
Source organism: Trichosurus vulpecula (assembly GCF_011100635.1). Taxonomy (NCBI): domain Eukaryota; kingdom Metazoa; phylum Chordata; class Mammalia; order Diprotodontia; family Phalangeridae; genus Trichosurus; species Trichosurus vulpecula. Next base: position 309,120,900 of record NC_050576.1, on the reverse strand, counting down.
TTAATAAAAGTTCTGACTGTTCATTTAAGACATCAAACTTTTTTACATACACATGAAGCATCATTCTAAGTATTTTATATGATGATTTATCGTTGTATTTGTCATACAGTTAATTTTCCATCCCAAACTACTCCAATCCCTCTGAAAATCATTTCTTCATAAACATATGCTATCCATTTTTGTTAAACCAAAGGTCTTTTCCAATTCCTTTTAAAAAATAAAAATGTTCATTGATAACAGCAGTATCTAATATCCTTTACCAATAGATTTAACACTTTTCCTTTACAATTCCAAGTCACAGATCAGGGTGGAAAAGCGTGCTTGTTGTCACTCATAGACCAGAGCACAGGCCAGGAGAGCAGTGAACACACAACTCCTTAGATCATATCACCTTGGAAGAACTCCTGAGATCATACCACACTGGAAGAACTTCTCCTTAGATCATACCACCTTGGAAAACTTGCAGACCCCTCAGAATGAGCTCTGAAAATAGGAGCAAGAAGAACCTGAAGCTGGAGATAGTGCCCTCTTCACACCCCAGAGCAGAGCCCATCTTTAACATAAAGTTATAAGTCAAGAAATAGGCTGGAAAAATGAGTAAACAACAATAACAAAAAAAGAACCTGGCCACAGAAAATTAGTAATTTAGCAATCTCACTATGAATCAAAATGTAGAACATTTCAGAACAATCCTAAAAAGAAGACATGTCCCCCTCACTCCACCCCCATATCTTATTTGGCCATCTTAGAGTGATGAGCATGGATATTCAAAACAACCTAAATAATAGAAAATAAGTACCATACTGTACCTTGTTTTTCCTCTCCTCCAATTATTGGTTGCCACCTGCACCTTAGTATACATTAAATAAGGTTGGTATATGACTGAGGTCTAAAAGTATTCTTACAAACCATTAAAACTTACAAGAAATTCCATGTATAACCATAAAATGATGTTATATATGTGTGTGTGTGTGTGTGTGTGTATATATATATATATATATATATATATATATATATATATACATATATATATATATAGCTTCTAGAGATACCAATGAAAATAACCAGAGCTTAAAAAGCACAGTGCCTGGTTTAATGACTTTTTTAAAAATATGTGCATATCAGTGAACTCTAAGCCACAAAAAATGGACAAAAACACTTAATAAAAGCCTATATGAATAGAAAATAAGGTTAGCCTCAACATCTGGATGAGAATGTTATTTTTCATTCAGAAAAAGATGCAGAATTATTTATTAAGAAATGTTCTTATGTACATCCATGCACAGGGTTTTTTAAAATAATGTGGTTTTTAAAAAAGCATTCTATCTATCTTTTAAAGCTGTAAAGTGCCTCTGAGATCACAAAGGCCTTAAAGGACACATTTCCTCTTCCAAAGACATCCCTACTCCAGGCGCTATAATTAATTCCTTGGGGCTATACAGCAAGAGAAGTCTCTGGAGACAATTTTTCACTTACACCACCAGCCTTTGTAGGAAAGGTGAGATTTGTTTAGCTCCCTAAGTCTCAATTACTACTGCCTTTTCTCTAGTTGCCGACATGGGGTCATTCTACTGCTAACAGAATCTTTTAAGGGCACCTTTGCATGAGTACAGATAAAGTACAACTCCTGAATCTTTTAAAAAATGAGCCAGTCTTTCCAAACTTGACAAAAACAGAGCTGTGTGACCACTTAGAGGATTTTAGTCCTTTTGCATTAAATGTATTGTCACTTATTTTTTTCTATTCATCTGCAGATTTTACTTTCAATAAAAGATATGATGACCTTAGTCAGAATTGTTGTGGTGGTTGTTTTTTTGTTTGTTTTTGTTTTTTTTTTTTATCCTCTTAGTAAAATATTGTACTCAATTGGCTAAATGTTCAACTTTTCAAAGGTGCTCAGATTAGCTTGAGAAATTTCAAAAGACAAGTTTATGCTAAAAGGATTTGTTTGGATTGGACTTCTACTTATACAGTGAATGCTTTGAATAGGAACTTTAGAAAAGAAAAAAAAATACCCAGAACCCATTCATCTATTCTTCTGCTTTAACTTATTCAATTTTCCCCCTAAAAACATTCAGTTCTCTATGACATTCACGGAACTTCAATGCCAACTGGTCAAGTGGTTGACTAAATGTGTTGCATGCCAACCTCATCAAAAGGACATAATCATGAACATAATCACTAGCTGTTCCCCTTCAGAATCTTCTGTAAAGTGCTGAAGTAATTTGGCAATGCACTTGCAAGCTTAGAATCTCCATATGGCCTGTAGATCCCTGGCTTCTTGATGACCTTGATCAGGCATGTAATAACCCGTTTAGCTTTAAAAATGGTATTTGTCCCTAAATGTACAAGTATCCTTCGCCACATGGCTTTTTTGCAGCCTGGGAAAGGCTACTGGGGTTTCAGAGCAATTTGCCTTCCCCTTGTTACCCAATTGATTTTTCAGTTACTAAGTGTTATAATTAATACCAACTGAATCTCCTGTTATTAGCTCTCTCTTCTTCTTGAAATTTGTATACATTATTCTATATATTTGCATCTGCTTACTTGTATAGAATGTTTTGAATGCTAATATAATGTAAGAAGCTTCTTGAAGGCAGGGGTTATTTTCATGTTTGTCTTTGTAACCCCAGTACTCAATGCAGCAACTTGCACATAATAGATATTTAACAAATACTTGTTAAATTGACTTAAATGATATGCTTTGAAAATAATGGAAATATTCTATTTGGTATGTTTTTATGTTTTTTCCATGTCATTTTTTTCTTATCATATCATCTCTACTTGGATTGGCCATAGGTATGCCAAATTCTACTGTACAAAGCAGAACTCATCCTCTTCCCTAAATCGACTCCTCTTTTTCAAGCTTTCCTGTTTCTGTTGAGGTACCACTACCCTTTCAATAGCCAAGATTCACAATTTCAATCCTTTTTAACTCTTTAGTCTCCATACATATGGAATCAATTGCCTAGTCTTTTTCATTCTACTTCCAGAACGTCTTTTGCATTTATTCTCTCCATCTAATTTGATTAGGAACCACCATAGTTCTAGTCCTAATTACCTCTCATCTAGATTATTTCAATGTCCTTTCATTTTGCCTCCTAGCTTCTAGCCTATCCTTTCTCCTGTCTATCCTCCATACAGCAGCCAATAGAATCTCTCTAAAGCACAGGCCTGTACATGCTGCTTGCATGCTAAGTAATCTTAAGTGGTTTTCAACTGCATATAATGTAAAATACAAATTCCTCAGATTGGCATTAAAAACACTTCATAATCTGGAACTCATCAGCATTTCCAGATTTACTTCAAATTATTCACCTTCGCTCATTCTAAATTCAAGCAAATTTTACCTTCTTGTTGGTTTTTTGTCTAAACTCAAGTGTAGCACATGTGGGGTACCTTGAGTGGCCTTTGATGTGGATCTTTCAATGTCGCCCCTCTCACAAGAAGTTCTTCCTTCTATATGGTACCACATGCCTCTCATAGGGATATGCCTATCTCAGCTTTCAATGTGCTTTCCTCATTAAGCTTAATCGTTTCTATCTACATTTCTATTTTTCCAACTTTTAATAAAAGTTCTCATGCTATCTATCCCTATCAATTTCATAGGGGAGATTTGTGGATCTGTTACCTTTTTTAGTGAAAATTAAATCACCCAGAGCCAAAAGGTCCTGGTTTAAGCTACTGAAAAGTCTGTGAGTTAAAGGACACAAGAGACAAGCAGCTGGGCCTGGCAGGTGTTTTAAGCACAGCTTTAAAACCAGTACTGCCTTAGTTCAGATTCAATGTTGGGATGAAATGAGGCACTTCCTAGTCACTAATTACAGAATATTTTACCAAGGAGCAGGAGAGAGACACTTAACTTCTCTGGAGGTAGCCCCCTTCTATGTCCATTTGGACATGTGTCTGCTCAGTCATCACTGACTTGTGAGGCTTTAGGCACTCACCAAGTTGGAGAGGCAGTAGGACTTTTTATACTTAAGAGCAAGAAAATGCATGGGGGAAGCTGGGGCCAATCAGATTGCATGGAGTTGGGAAAGGGGTGTCAGGGTCAGGGAAGGTGGGTCAGTAAATCCCTGGACCTATCTTAGAAAGAGAGGAAGAAATAACAGAGCCAAAAAGTAGTTTGTTGGACCTTTTTGAAGAAACCCATGGCAATAGCAATCAATTGATAAGCCTTTGCTTGCTAGTTCCTGACTGGCTAAATGAAGAACGAAGTTCAAACCGTCTCCTTTCGACAAGACCTAAATCTTAAAAGAGGTGAAGATTCTCAGAAAGGTATGTTGCCTTTTTCCTGCCCCATTTGTTTTGAGAGGTAAAAATCAGAAAGTGGGAAAAACAGGTACCGTTGTTGCTTTGCTTTATAAAAAGAGCTGGCTAGGTTTGTTTGCTTTTCCGGGAAAGTCAACCTGAGCAATTTGATATGAGCTTTGATCTGAATGGACAATTCAGTGTCCTAGTAAGTAAAGAACTGGTCTGTAGCACCCAGGGAAAGCCAGCCTAGGTAGCTTTGAAGTTTTTTTGTTTTTGTTTTATGTTTGTTTTTGTTTTTCTCAAAGGAAATTGATATTTGAGGTCATATTCCAAGTGCCATTTTAAGGGTAACTGTAGGTTGAGTGGACTTGCAAATGTTCAGTTTTAGGATCAAAGAGAAAAAGATTTGCCCCGTTGTAGAGGAATGAGGACTAATAGACAAGTACTTCAATAGGTGATGTAGATACAGGCACACCTCATTTTGTTGTGTTTCACTTTATTGAACTTTGAGGATTTTGTATTTTTTTTTTTACAAATTGAAGGTTTGTGGCAACCCTGCATTGAACAGATCTATCAAAGCCATATTTTTTTTCCAATAGCATGTGCTCACATCATGTCTCTGTGTCACATTTTGGTATTTCTCACAATATTTTAAACTTTTTCATTATGGCGATCTGCTATCAGTGATCTTTGATGCTGCTATTGTAATTGTTTTGGGGCGCCATGAACCATAGCCATATAGGACAGAGAATTTAACTGATAAATGTTGTGTGTATTCTGACTGCTTTACTGGCGCCCTTGTTCCCTAAAACACAATAATATTGAAATTAGGTCAGTTTGTAACTCTACAATAGTCTCTAAGTGTTCAAGTGAAAGGAAGAGTCTCACATATCTCACTTTAAATAATAATAGTAAAACAAATCTCCCCTATGAAATTGACAAACCTTTTAAATTATATGTGTCCAAATACTTATACAATTTCTCATTTAAAAATTATATTGATTAGTTGTAAAACAGTTATAAGCAAATGACCTAAGGACCATACCACTCTGCAGCTCTAAAGTTCTCAGGACAGTCCAAAATAAGAGTTTGTGTCCTTGATCTGTGTTTCTCTACATTTCTATTTTTCCAACTTTTAATAAAAGTTCTCACGCTATCCATTTAAACCATCAAATGGTTTATATATACATGAAGCATCATTCTAAGTCTTTATAAGGTGATCTGTCTTTGTATTTTTATAGAGTTAATTTTCCATCTCAAACTACTCAAATCCCTCTGAAGGCCCTGTTTCTTCATACATATATGCTATCCATTTTTGTTAAACCAAAGGTCTTTTCCAACTCCTTTCAGAAATAAAAATGTTCATTGATAAGAGAAGTATCTTATATCTTTTATAAATATATTTAACACATTACCTTTATAGAAAAGTAACATTAAGCTACTTCATATTAATAGGACATTAATGGGACAGTGTTTTGCATCACATTTTGTTTTTTATATAAGTTGTCATGCATACTGTGGATGTACTGCCTCTTCCTCTCCTGTGCTTGGAAACCTTAGCTTCCTTCAAAGCTCAACAGAGGTACCATTTCTTTTGGAAAGCCTTACTGATTCTCCCAGTTGATAGTATTCTCCCCCTTGTTTATTCATCTGTGTAAATGTCAGATCCCCCAAAGTCATGTTACAAAAATAAGAACTTTTTTCCCATTTTTTCATTCTATCCTCAGTTCCTATCACAAGGTCTTCTACATAGCAAGCACTTTGTAAATGCTTATTGTTGAACTAAATAGCGCATCATTTCAAAACCCAACCATTCAGATTCTATAGGAGTTAAAATAATTTAACTGTAAATTGGACATCTATAGAAGTCACATGAACTCTTTCAAGTACCATGTGTATTACTAATTGCATATACTATGTCTTCATATTGGGGTACTGAAGAGTGATTTATAATTTAATTATGATAAATGCATAATATATAATACAAACAATATATAATTTAATTATATTATTGTAACTTAACTGCAATTATAAAATCATAAAAGTGTTTAATTCTCTGTCTCTTTAGTTTCTTTAATGTAGATTTAATACTGGACATTGTAATACATCCTGTCCAGAAAATGTTATATTTTCTATCATAACTTTAACTTGACTTTTGTAAATGAGAAATAGCTATTCCTATTGCAATAGTGAAATTTTAGAATTCTCTGTTCATTTGATTATTGTTTATGTATTTTAAATGGAGAAAACTTGCCAGGAAGGAATATAGCATAAACTCTGGTCAGAGTTAAAATCATTGGAGATAAACTCTCAAAAGGTTTTCCCCTGCCAGGGAGTACTGGCTCTATATCACCTGGGTTGATCCTAGGACAGCTGTTTTTCACTCGGGAGTCTGCCTCTTTTAGGCACTTTGAAATCTCAGAGATGGCACTGTCAAAAGCAGATGAGATCAAGATTTACAAGTAGGTGTCAGCGGCATATTAATGTCTTTGCGGTCTGTGGTGTCTTATGATTTTCCTCAGTGGCTTCACATAAATTTTCACTAGAGAAGAGAAAGCACTGAGCCCTTTGGGACTCTGAAGATAAGTCCCTCAAGTTACTGAAGGTGGAAAGAAGAAGGGCAGAGGAAAGGGTACCCATAGCAACCATTTACAGTCTCTCCAAGGAGAAAGGCCAATCGTACCTTCAAGCAAGGTTTGGGGCCTAGTGCATGCCTGTCATCAAAGACGCCCAAGGCCCTCACCAGAGAAAATCAGTTTATTCTCCCCTGCAAAATCACAAAAGCTGTGTATATGAACTTTTCTGAATAGAAGATAGCTAGCTAGCTGGCTAAATGATAGATAGATAGATAGATAGATAGATAGATAGATAGATAGATAGATATGGTACGGTATGGCATGGTATGATATATGATATTCAGAGAAAGTTTGAAGTAGTAGGTAGCGAATACTCAGTCAACGAACGTTTATTAAACATCTATTATGTGATAGATAATGTGCTAAGTGCTAGGCATACAAAGAAAGGAAAAAAGATTTTTCTTGCACTTGAGGAGCTCACAATCTGAAGAAGGAGACAATTAATAACTATGTACAACAAGCTATATATATATATATATATATATATATATATATATATATATATATATATATATGATAAATGGGTGGCAATCATATGCATAATGTATATATGATCATGTTTACATATATATGTATATACATACATACATATGCACAATATGCACACACATTCCTTTTTCAGTTTAAAAAAGTTTAAAATTAAATTAGGATAAGAAAGGAAATGAATTGGTCTTACTACAAAACATTTTCCTTTTTTTTTCTTCTAAACTGAGATTTTTTTCCCATCCAATATAATGTCATGTGTAGACACAGCTAATGTAGCAGAACCTGCAGCCTTATTATATTGTGGTCCAAAACCAACAAGGGAGAAATTTTAGGCATTTGGGGGACCACAAAATGACAAATTTGAGAAAGACATCTCAACATAGTGAATAGTAATTGATGACTTCTTTATTAGAGTGAGAGTCATGGTTATGAGACACAGTATTGATAATGTCTTCCTAAAAGATTAGATGATAATCATCTCTATGAATGATTGATTTTGCTAGTCTGCTGTTTTTGACAAGTAGTATATGTTTGTTTTTGCTTTTTTATTATTCCAGGGCATTAGTTGTATTTTCTAGAGTTTTTCTTACCAGAAGAATCTCAATTCAGAACCTCACACCCCCATCTCATCCAATCAAAGTAGGCTCTTCCCACCCCTCACCCTCTGCCCCACTATCTCACTCAAAAAGATGAAGGCAATTTTGGCAATGTCAGGAAAGGAGATGAGCACCATAAAGAAGACATAAATATACTATTAGTTAAATTAAGATAAAGCCATTGTATCTGAAACAGGAAAGGTGTTGAGATTTAACCCTAGTGGGTGTGAAGATGAAGTAATATACCTAGTTGCTATGTCTGTTAAATAATTCAGTAGGTATTGCAGTGGATTTTTTTCCGTACTCTGTTGTATCTATTTTTCTAAAATTTTACTTCTTCATTATCAATTCAAATAGATTTTATATACATATGTGTTTATATATGTACGTAAAATCTATATTGTATCCATACATAGGCACACATGTGAATATATGTATATATGTATGCATATATATGTGTACATATATACATTTATTACTCTAAAGAAAATAGGAATCAATATTGTATATTGTCCTAATTCACATTCTATGTTCTTAATGTAGAAGGCCTGTTTGTGACAGAGTGAGAAGGAAGTTGCGATGTTTTCTCCACATAGTGACACATCATAGATGAATACTGACCAATACACCAGACAGCCCAGATAACTCCTTTATAACCTTTATGCTCACAGAAGCACCTGTTTGAAGGTCTTTCTAATGTTTACTTCAATTTGGAAATATATTCCATTATAGAAAAGTACTCCCACTGACAAATCCTTTCCTTATACATTGTCAGTGGTGCTGCCAACCTTTTCAAATGATTAAAAAAATAAACAGTAGCAGAGGAATATGTGTTTGATTACATTGACAGTGTTTTCACAGTGCAAAATGAAGTGGATATTTGGCGATTATCCAGTTAGTTTAATAAATGGAGACAGTTAAACAGGATAAATCAGACTCCCCCCAAATCAATTTCGAGACCTGAATAATCTGCTCTTTTTATCATGTGCCAAGTAACCTGGATAACTATCCCATCTCTACTCTTCTGCATGCAGTTTGGAAGCAAATCCAGGGAGGATTTGTTTTAAGATAATGCAGATTAACAATGAGAGACCAGACAAAAAGAGCTGAAAATACCTAGCGGTAAGGCAACATTAGAGTTTGTTCTGTGTGATACCTTCCTTTTTGATGCAGGTCAGATTCTTAAGCAACATAAGGCATCATTTGAACCACCCAGACTCCATTCTCTTTTAGGGTGCTACTTCTCAAAGTAGTGCCTTTCAGAAGAGAAGCTTTGGAAAGGAACTTCCCAGCATCCACCAAGGCTAATTAGCGAACAATGAAATGCTATTTTGAGAATTGTCACCTCTCTGGCATCTTTCGCTTTAAAATTCCCCTGGAGGTCTGCATTTTATGTCCTTTGGTTGGAGAATATGCACTAGGGCTTTGCTGAAAGATGGAGTCACAACTGAGGAAACTATCTGCTAGATATTAATTTATTCTCTTCCTCCCTCCTTGTTTTAAATGAGAAGGAAATTGAAATAGATGATGTTTTAGAACACAGTGTGAATGCCGTGCTTGTAACTGTAGGGTTACTTTTGGTTTCCACTTGAGCCTTTCTCATTCTTCCAGGCTGAAACCTTTGAAAACATTGCTGCCAAGGCAGTGGAAGCCAAGCTACAATTTCAGACAGGCTACTTCATAAGCAAACATTAAATCTCAGTTAATTAAAATATAGGGACTATTTTCTTCCCTAAAGCAGAATAGCTTCAAGGGAGAGAAAGAAACAGTTGTCAAAGGGAAATAAGAAAAAAATCAAACAGGTTGACAAAAAATCATGAGCTCAGTTCCTTGGAGATAGAGGAAGTCACTACATGGTGCTATTTAGGGTACATTTGGAAAACCTCTCTGATGAAAAGGACCTTAGACATACAGAATTTAGAGCTGGAATGAGCCTCAGAGGCCTCTGGTCCAACCCCCTTAATGTAAGGAAAAGGAACTAAGGCCCAAATAGGCTAAGCAACTTGCCCAAGGCCACAAAAGTAGTAAGATAGCAAAGGTGAGTTAGAATTTAGTCCTTCAGATTCCAAATCCAGTGATCTTTGCACCACATCACATCCTGTTTCTCTCATTTGCTTCAGATTTCACCATTAGAGAATATTATTTTAGGGAAAACATTGCTCTCCCCAGATATCTTCATCTAAAGTGTATACTGCTGGGAGAAATAACTCATTCTTTCACAAAATATTCAGGTAGCATTTTTAATTATTATCTCATTTGATTCTTCCAACAACCCTGTGAGTTAGGTGCTGTTATTAACCTTATTTCATAATTGAGAAAACTGAGGCAAACAGAGGTTAAGTGACTTGCCCAGGGTCACATCTGGTCTTCCCACTATTGACTTTTATTTTGAATATATTATATATCCTAGCAAAGTCCCTTAAAAACCCAAACGTGTATCCTAGCAAAGCCCTTTAAAAAGCCAAATGCTTAACCTGTCTGTAGGCATGGTTTAACAGTAGGTAGCTCCACTTAGGCAAGTGCTTTATTTGACTCTCGGAAAACAACAGCTTCTGATATGCTAGAATGAGGAGTCAAATATAATAAGCTTAAATTTAATAGGGATAATTATGAAGTCCTACAGAGGAGTTCCCCCCCAAAATCAATTGCATAAATGTTTTTGTTGATTCATTTTCAGTCATGTCTGACTCTTTGTGACCCCATCTGTGGTTTTCTTGGCAAAGATACTAGTGTGGTTTGCTATTTCCTTCTCCAGCTCATTTTACAGATGAGAAAGCTGAGGCAAACAGAGTGAAGTGACTAGCCTAGGGTCATAGAGCCAATAAGTGTCTGAGGACAGATTTGAACTCAGGAAGGTGTGTCTTCTAACCTCCAGGACTGGCACTCTACACACTGTACCACCTAGATACCTTACGCAAATGTAGGATTAGGAAAATGTGGCTATAAAGCAATTTTTTTGACAAAACAAGACAAAAAAAATCCTGAGGTTTTGGAAGATAGAAGGTCTCATATAAACCATGTGACATGGAATCCAGGTGGCTAATGTAATCTCTGGCTGCATTAATGAAGGGATGGTGTCCAGACTGAAGGAGGTAATAATCTTGTTGTATTTTGTCCTGTTGAGACCACATTCAGAGGCACTACTCATTAGAGAGTCAATTCACATCCTAGAACATTTCCAAAGGTAAAACATGAAAGTAAAGGAACATTTCCGCTGGGCAACCACAACAGTAAAGGTACTGGAAAATATACCATAGTCATTTGAAGGAACTGAGAATATTTAGAGTTTAGAAAATTTCAGTGGAACATGATAGCTCTCTTTAGGTATTTGAGAGACTGTCATTTGGATGTTAAATGTGTTCTGCTTGGTCCTAGTAGATGGAAAGCACAAGGGACCTAATTTCATCAGAATATCAGGAAGAAATTTCTAGCACTTATAACATCTCCCAAGTTCCTCACTACACCCCACCCCCAAAAAGAATGGGCTACCTGTAAAAGTAGTCAATTTCTGAACACTAATCATGCTCTTGGAATGGCTGGATGGGGGCTGTTGTAAAAAAGGATTTCTGGTTTCAGGTAAACTTTTCCAAAGGACTCTTGCGTGTATACACACACACACACACACACACACACACACACACACACACATATATATATATATATATATATATATATATATATGTAAAACAGATGTAGAAGAGGAAGGAGCCTTAGAAGTCACCTGGTCCAACCCCTTTTTACAAAATAAAAATTAATCAGTGCCTCCCCCTTGGAAATCTTCTTTCTTTCACTCTTTATCAGTTTTTTTTAATTGCATCATTTCAACAAATATAAAATATTTTTTACAATCTTAAGTTTAATAATTTGTTGTAAATTTGTGGGGTTTTTTCTGCATTGAAATTGTTATGATGTAATATTATGTCATTTAACCATATAGTATCATATTGTAAACAAGTCATTGTACACACATATTCCTGCCAATGCATATTGGACTTTCCCACAATGTGAGACAGGCTTGTCTGCCAGCACTTGCTTGTTAAGACCTGTTGGTGGACTTGACCACTGACTGGTTATAATTTGCATTTTGTGTGTTTATTTGGAAAATAATGTAATCACTACAACTTTAACTCTGTTATATAACAGATGAAACTTGTTTGAATGTTTTTTTTCAATTTTTTCTTATTTTCCCTTCTTTCTTTATGCTTCTAATGCCCCCTTATTCTTATTCAATGTGTCCCAATTACCCCCAAGGCTACTACCACCCCGCTGGATCATTCCAGCACCCCCAGGGGGTGGTGTCACCCGCTTTGAGAACCTATGGTCGACTTTTGATCAAGATCACACAGGTAATAAGGGGGCTGAGCTGATACTGAAACCAAAGTCCTTTAAAATCCAGCATTTTTTCCCACAGCACCATATTGTACTTCCCAGCTAGGGTCCTTTAAATTCTAAAGTACTATTATTGTAATACTTGTAAACAGTTTGTTAGCATGGAGTAATGTGGGACAATGTGGGAAGGGAGGATTATTATTGACATAATTAAGATTCTGGCTCACAGATTCTCAGGTCCATACCCTGTCCATAATGGACAGATTTAGAAGAATCTGGAAAAAGGCCAGTAAGAGAAGGAGCCAATCTTTAAAGACTAGCACAAAACCAAGTGTTACCTCTAGGTAAATCAGAAAATGTTGCATTTTTGAAGAGAGGAAAGGGGAAATACATTCCAACTCCGTAGTAAAAAGTAAATGTGCACATAGTTATATAAAGCCCTAGTGAGGAGCAAGGGAATGAATCTTTAATGGTACCATTTATGTTTGTCCCAGTGCATAGGATTCACAACGAAAACGGCCTACAAATCTTGATGTACCATTTTACTGCATTGAAAACTGGCCACCATCTCACAGAGCAGCAACTGTAAATTAGCCATGTATTGTGCTTGGTGTGAGCATAACAAATTTAGAAATTTATGAAGTTGCATAAAAACACACAAAGCCTTTTTTTGAGATTGGCTAACCCAATGGCCTTAGTTGTATCATGGGAGTTAAGGATGGAGGGATTCTAAGCTGCCGACTCTGCTGGTCCTTAACAACAGGGCTTACAGCAAGTCACCCTAAATATCACTTCCAGATTCTCAAGACTTGCAGTCATTTGAACCTTCCTCACAAGGCTTTGTTGAAGATGACTTGATAACCATAAAACAACCTAATTACTAAATAACAGAAGGGTTATTTCATAAAAGTAACCATTGGCCCTATTCTTGGACCACTTGTTGGGAGAAGTCTAAGTTACTAAGGACATAAATACAAGCAAAAAATAATTTACCTTACTGCCATTTCATGACTGCGTATTCTAATTAAAAAAATGTTGCTGATTGAAATTGTCTGAGCAAAGAAAACTGTTGTCTATTATATACACACAATATTGCTCAAATACTTAAATGTAGCTATGATCTCAGTGACATGAGAACTCTCTTCCAATCATACAAAGTGCAAACTATTCACTCTTGCCCATCCTGTGTAGCTCCTGTCCCTGTCCTATAAAATTGCAACAGGAGATCCACTCAATAAGCTGGAGAACTTCTTCCCTCTCTTCTGAGAAATCAGGAATATCAATGGAATAGTTAGCCTTCCCATTTGTTGTTATACATTCTCATCACAGACCTCGCACAACTTCATTTTTACTCATATGTTTATTTGAGACACAGTGTGGTAAAGTAGGTCTCAGAGTCAAGATCATTCCTAATACACATATTATCTTTTTCGAACCTGAACAAATCACAAACTCTCAGTGGCCAAGGCAACTGTGAAGACAATTAAGGGGCAGAGGTGGTGCTGACCTACTTTGATAGAATTTCCTCATCAGACCAATGAAATGACAGTTTAAGTAAAAGGAAAAAAGGACATATTTTATGTCCTTTATCTTAATACTATAATTCTTTGTTTTTAAGTATAATAGCTAACTCACCACCACCATGTGCCTCTCAATGGCTCTTCGCGTCACAGAGACTGCAGAATTCCATGACTTGCAATAATATTACATACTAAAATTATATTGGCACTGAAAAGATGGGCCTTTATTTTGGGGAGATCCTTAGAATCATCAAAAGAACTTCGCAGAAATTGGTCATCCAATCCCCTCTTCTCCTCTTCATTTCTGAGTCTAACTCATTTTTTATTTTCATTGTCCAAAGTATATATCTTAGAACTATTATGGCTAGTTAATCAATTACTTATCTTAAACATTCTTCATAACAGACCATGCCTCTCCGTAGTGACCAGAATATCCTTCCAGGTAGATTTCCCACTCCTAATTGGCAAGCGCTCTCTGTATTTAAATTGGTCCTGGCCACCTGATCATACCTCACAAAAATTCCTTTGCCCTGCCAGTCCCTGCAAATGAAACTGCAGTCAAATCATCAGTACTTTTTTTTTTTCTGGAAAGGGAACATAGATTTAGAATTGGAAGGAAACTTAAAGGTCATCTAGTCCAACCCTCCTCATTTTACAGATGAGGAAACAGAGGGTCAGAGAGGTTAAACAACTTGCCCAAGATTACTCATGATGCAAAGAACAGAGCCAGGATTTGAACCAAAGCCCCTGATTCCAGCTATTTATACCATACCACATTGTCTCTCCATGTCAATTAATTGTCCCATGGGTCTACTCACTATTCTCTGTAACTTCTCAGTCAAAAGCCTTCTTCCTGAGTTACCACTCCTCTATGTATATCATCTCCCTTTATTAGAATATGAGCTCCTTGAGAGCAGAAACTTTCTCTTTTGTGTATGTGTGTGTGTGTGTGTGTGTGTGTAATGGCAAACAAAGTGGGACTTTGCTGGTGTTATTGGTCTTACACAGCCACAGTTGCAGCAAGTAGCATTGTTGTTGCAGTGTGTGTGTGTGTGTGTGTGTGTGTGTGTGTGTGTATGTGTGTGTGTTCCCAACATTTAGCACAATGCCTAGATTCATCGTATGCTTTTTCAAATTCATTTATTCACTTTTCTGGGTATTCCTTTTTCTTCTTTTGGAGAGTTATGTCAAAGTCTTTGTAATGATTATGGTTCTCATTTAGGAAATGTTCTAGGGCTTAATGTAATTAGTACAGTGTAGATGCTGTTTTTGCTGTTGTTCAGCCATTTAGTTATGTCTGACTCTTCATGACCCTGTATGGGGTTTTCTTGGCAAAGATACCAGAGTGGTTTGCCATTTCCTCCCCCAGTGGATTAAGGGAAACAGAGGTTAAGTGATTTACCCAGGGTCACACAGCTAGTGAGTATCTGAGTCTGAATTTAAACTCAGGTCTTCCTGACTCCAGGCCCAGAGACACCTACCTTTGATGGAAGGTGATACGGTCAATAGAATGCTAGGACAAAAGTCAGGAGAACTCATCTTCCTGAGTTCAAACCTGGCATCAGACACTTAACTAGCTGTGTGACTCTGAGAAAGTCACTTAACTCCATTTGCCTCAGTTTCCTTCTCAGTAAAATGAGCTAGAGAAGGAAATGGCAAATCTTTTCTGTAGCTTTCCCCAAATGGGGCACAAAGAGTTGGACAAGAATGAAAATAACCTATATGATAAACACAAACATAATCCTAACTTTAACCCCAATGTTTTCCTTCCTCACTTAATTTAGGACAATATCAGTGAGTTTAGAGCCTTAATGTTGGACGGCTAGAAATATGCACATATCAGCATATCAGGAATGAGAGGATGTGTGTGTGTGGGGGGGGGGGGGTGTGTTTGTAGGTAGCTGATGTGAAGTTTTTGAAAGAATCTCACTGGCTCACTAAAGCTTTTAGGAGAATAGCCGAAGCAGTGGTCCAAGAACAGAGGACCATGTCAAAGGTGTTTCGAGAGTATGGATCAATGGATCAGTTATGGATGTTGTGTTGTTAGAGTGATAAATGTTGTTGGGGGGGGCATCTATAACCTCAGTTAAATCAAGATAGGAAGCCTATAGTTTCACCCCCACAGGGCATCCAGAACGAATAGCGGATTCTTTAAAGTCAATAGGAGAACCTAGCAAACAGAGGCTGTGAATGGAGACCATGGAGTGAACGTCATTAGAAATCACTACAAGAGGAGCCTCCAGCCGGTATTAACAGAGACACGGCTGATATAATTAGAGAGATGGGAGTTGAGATATACAACAATGAAGAACTCAGCACGAGACACACCCTCTTCGGGAACTGTGAGAGATATTAGGAAATTATTGGAATTGTAACTTCAGCATGAGACTTTGTAGGATTTGGCATACTTGAAAAGAGTAATATGCTATTTGATTATTTCCTTATTAATATAATTTTATTTCAACATATTGTATCTCACTCATTTGTCAATGTGGAGTTATTGCCAGTACACAATAGTATTCAGTTAAAAACCTCTTTTCCCCAGCCCCATGTAGGTCTTTAGGTTGGTGCTCTAGTCAATAGAAATATGACCCTCCTCTCCTTCCCAAATTAAGCTTTGTAAATCCTACAATTTTGAACTATCAGGGCCTTGTGATACCCTGCATAGGTACAGTGACAATAGTGAAGAGTCTAGAAGGCTCTGGCAAGGATACAGCCATCTGTGACTTCCTGATACAGTCCCATTTTGTACCAGTACGCATGCACTTCTTGGTGTACATGAAGGCCTCCAGGAACTCACTGTGTGTCTCCGTCCATGAGATTCCCACTGGGAAGAGACACAACACAACACAACCCAAACATAGACACCAAAGGAATGCTACTCAGGTAGCTGGACACACCAGAGAATCACTCTTTGATATACAATCCTTTCATATATGTATATGTGTGTGTGCTATGTATATGTATGTGTGCATACACATAGTATATGCATATACTCATGTATGCAGAGAGAGAGAGAATGAGAGAGTAAGAATACCAGTGCTTTCAAATGCAAATAGAAATAGTTCCCTGCAAGCTACGTAATGACTTAGAAAACCCCAAATTTACATTATCTATGTAGCACTGTATTTCTATTTATTTTCTTAAATATTGAAGCACTGGGGGGCTTCGCAGAAGTCAGCAGGTTGGGAATTTGATATCTCTGGTGAAGACATAATACATACATAATGTATGTGAATAAAAATTATTTGCAAAAGAATGAGAAGGGACAGATCTCTGATTTTATTGGCAGAGAAGTCCTAAGTGAGGCATTTCGTTTTACCCATAAAAGGAAGTGATTTCTTGTAGTCTTAGAGAGTTGACTAAAGAAGTGAGAACTTAAGTGACTTGCCCAGGATCATTATTTGTCATTTTTTCATTATTTGTCAGAGGCAAGACGTGAACCCAGGTCTTCCTGGTACTGGCGCCAATTCTCTATGAACCACCCTGTAGTGCCTCATTTAAAAAGTATCCCCAATTGATAGTTGGTATTCTAAACAATGTCCTCTCCCTCCATAATCACCTTGTGTTATGCTTTTAATACCTGGCAATTTGAGGACAAGAGAGAGAATGAGATGAGATGATCATCTAAAAGGGATTCTGAGGAACCATTCTTGTATTGTGATGAGAGATTAGATTAGGGGACCTTTAAGGCCCTCTGCAACTCTCAAAAATGTAACGCAAAACATCAAGAGATGTAAAGGGAAAACTATAATGAGGCACAGGGCTAAGGCTGCAGGTGTCTCTTCCTTGTCCACCAAGTCAGGATCCGTGCCTTTGGTGACATCCCAGAAATGAGGCATTGCCCAATATGAGTCTTGGATTAAAAGAATGGTGGCCCTAATATCTCAGCTGCCTCTGTTCAGCTCACTGGGAAATCAGGTAGGGGGAAGTAATCATTAGTCATTTCAGAAATGTGTAGGAAAATCCTTTAAAAAAGTATTGAATTCTCATACAAAGCTGAAGAAAAAAAATACAGTTGATTAAAAAAACGGCTGGAATAAGCAGGTCTTACCTGCAACATTTCTAAAGTAATATTAATTCTGCAATGTGGGCCCTCAAAATGGCAATACTTTTGGAATTGCTGTGATTCATTTTTTAAGTTAAGCTAGCCCCAACCAACAGGACTCTGTCTTTAACAATACTGGTTTCTGTTTCAGAATTATTTGTTAATGATACCACTGCTGACTCAGATTCTCTAGGTGTAGAAAACATTTTTCCTTTTATCCTATCTCATGGGGAACTGAAAACTTGTTTGGAAATTGAAAAAGTGAGAAAACTCATCCCTTTATTTCCTTTTCTGTCCCATGAATAAAGAAAAAGAGAAAGAGAAAGAATGAGTAATAGAAAGCAATACTTAAAATTTATTGTTTCAACTTGATTGAGAAAAAAATTATTTTAAAAACATTTATTAAGCACTAACTATGGAGACCATGATACTAGTAACTGAAGGATTTGTAAATTTTAGGCAGTATACTGTCACTGCCCTTGGTAAGGTTATAGCTTTTTTTAAAATCTAGACAATACATGTTTAAAATAAAATAACTTGAAATTATCAATATGTATATTACTATTTTATTAAACAATGTAACTACATATGTTTTATTTTGAAGAGAATAACCCAAAATTTCAAAAGAGCATAGATTTATAAGTGAGAGGAACTTTAGAACTCATCTGGTTCAACTTTCCATCTCCTCTCCTTCCCCTTAAAAAAAGGAAGCTTCTTTTTTAAAATTAAAACAATTTCCATGCATCTGTACCCCCTAATAAACTAAGGCAAAAAATTCCCCACATATTTTTATTAAACTGTGAGTTAGATATAATTCACATCCTATTCACTTCAAAATATTTTAAGTTAGCCTTGGCCAATAAAATAACTGAATCATTACTTTTCTATTATTGCTATAAAATTAAACTGAAAAACAAATCATAACAGATAATGACTATGGGGTTTAAAGTATACACCTCTTTAAACAAAATTAAGTCCAAATCTATCCCTGTGGAAGTATAATGACTTGGGTACATGATAGTATGTGCATAGTAATCCAACACAGAAAGCATGTTTTATAGGTGAAATATCATTAAAATCAACATTAAAGTATTATCAAAGTTAAGGAGTACTACAAAAGGACAGCACAGAGCCTGAATTGTATAGTGAAAAGAAGCAGTCCCACCTTGTTAGCAACACAGCTCTGCAAAGGTTTCATTTGCTGCCTGGCTACTAGCTCCCTGGACCTGACTAATAACATGCTACAACAGGCAAAACCTTATTCAATAAATAGATGATTTAGTAAACTTTGAAGCATGAAGGATATCAGAAAAATTTCTGGCACAATTAAAACATCGGAATCCACTAAAATGACTCCTTTGCATTGATAGAATAATCTAAAAAATAAACTTTGTTAGATGATAGATAGATAGACAGATAGATAGATAGCCATGAACTTTGTTAACAGCACTACTTCCTTTGTAAATGATATGCCTGAATTCTTCACCAGATTTGTTAGCAAAAACTATAGCAATACATGTATTTCTTCCTAGAGAATGTAAGTTATAAAATACCCAGGTATTTCGCTTTAGCACCCTGAGAAAATTTACCCAGATTTGTTTTATTACATAGGCTAATAACCATTTAAAATTATAGCTTTGAGGCCCTACCCATATGTTTGTTTTTTTTCCAGCTAGAGGACATCTTATTTAAAAGAAAAAATACCTTTGTTGAAAAAGCATAGCATATTAAGTTATAAAAAATATCTTTCATGCATACATACATAGAACAATTTTTTCTCCAGGTTACCACAGCCAACCAAGAAGGGAGGCATGAGGAGAACTCACATGACTAGGTAATGTTGACGAAGTACATATTTAGAGAACATGTATGACCATAGATGTACCAAAACTGTGTATGTGCTAGGTATGCATGTGAATAGGACACACATTCAAGGCTCATGCCTAGAAGGCACATATAGAGGGTCATTTGTGGTCAGGGGGTATATATGGTCAAAGCAATTCTTAACTGACTCACTGCAGAGCTGCTGATATCCTCTGGAAATTGTACTCTAGATATGTCATCATATTGCTCTTTTTTTTCTGTTGGACATAGTATCACTCTTAAGCATCTCTGTTCTTGCTGAATTGCTTTATGCTACCATCAGCTAGTGTGTAAGTACTAGTAAACGTCTCCTTATTAAAGGAGAACTAAATAGTTTCAGGGCATAGTTGAGGACTACAAAGTCCTTCCCTACACAGGAAGAGAACAAAAAGCAACAGAATTCGTCAGGCTAAGATGGAGTCTACTTTGACTTACTTTATTCTTTGGGTCACTCAAGGTTTTGGGCCCAGCCAACTATCGAATATTAATTATAAAACTATGATTTTGAAGCTTCATTGTTGTTCAGTTTAAAAATACTAATTCTTCTAGAAATAAATATCAAATATAGACCCAAATGTCATACTTTGACATTAGGCTACCATGTCTTCCACAGGAAGAGAGAATATATACGAATCAGGGCTCTCTTCTTCCTCCAATACAGAGGTCAAAGGAGGGAGAGAGAGAGAGAGAGAGAGAGAGAGAGAGAGAGAGAGAGAGAGAGAGAGGGAGAGAGAGAGAGAGAGAGAGAAGGAGAGGGAGAGAGAGAGAGGGTGGAGGGAGGGAGAGAGAAAATCAGAAACTCTATGTGCATATTCCTTGCATATTCCCTATTAATATTGTTCGAGATGCGTTTTGCTCTAGTCTCAGAAGGCTATCCTTCATGTCCCCATTGAAATTTGGAGCCAACATCAAACCTTCTGATTGCCAAGTGTATGCCCAATTTGATGCCATTTTTTAAAGATGAGGTTATTTTGTTATTTTAAAGAACTTGTTAGAATGAATCAGCTTGGACTTTGCCCAAACACCGACATGAGGAGGAATGTGTGCTTCTTTTCCTCCTATCCCACATGCTTGTGATTGCCCATCCAGCCCTATTCTTTGAGTGTCCCTTGAATGGTCATTATACTCTCTTCCAGATCCCAAATACTACTGTACTATTGTTATACATTTATACCTAGTTTTAAATGTACATTAGGAACAATTTCAAGGCTAAATCAGAAGGACATTTTTTATTGGTAGCCAAGTGATATAGTGGATAGTGTCTGACATATGGAAATATTCATATATTTTGGCATCTGAAAGTACTATCTCCACCATTCATTGCTACATTTTTCATTGTTTCCTTTCATATCCTATATTTTTGTTCCCTTAGATGAATGTTATCATTAACTTGGTAAAATTAACTTTGGTACTATTGTTATGTTTACCATATTGTCAAGGTCCCAGCCATGAACACTAAATACTCCTTCAGCTGTTTAAGTGGTCCTTTATTTCTTTAATGGACTGAGCAATTGCAACTATTCAATTATTTTCTGTGTTTTGGTAAGCTGATCTCCAAATACTTTAATGCATTTTGTGGTTATTTAGAATGGGTTGTCCCTTTCTATTCTTGCCGCTTCAGTTTTCTTATTGTATATAAATGTTGCTGATTTTTGTGAGTTTATTTCAAAAGCTGCAGTTTTGCTAAAGCTATTAGGCCTATCCATTAGTATCTTTGTTGATACCTTGGGATTTTCTAAGTAGGCTATTATTTCATCAGCACGTATGTTTGTTGTGTGTGTGTGTGTGTGTGTGTGTGTGTGGTTTTATCTTCTCCTTGACTATATTTAGACTTGTCAATACTTTAAATTAAGAATTTAACCTGTAATCTATTTGACAGGATGTTATTTAAAATTTGAAATTGATATTCATTCATGATAATAGCCTCTAGTGGTTTTTTTCTGTTTTGTTTTTTCTCTTGGATTAGGTATTAGAACTATATTTATCTCATATAAGAAATTTGATAGCGTTCTTTCTCAGTTTTTGAGAATAATTTGTATAATATTAGTGCTAATTCTTCTAAAAGTTTAATACAATTCTCTTGTAAATTTATCAAGGTCTGGAGGTCCCTCTGTCCTTACCCTCCACCCATCCTTTGGTAATTCCAGTATAGCTAATTTTTTTTCTGTGATTGGATCCATATTGTATTGCATTCCGAACACCAAGTTAAAGTCATCAGTATTGTCACAGTTGAAAAGGTGTGGCATGATGGTTCAGCAGATCAAATATGCCATGGCTAAATAATTTCACCCCGCATTTATAATACAAACTAGACATATTCTGAAACAATAAATTATATTCAATTAGACAGCAGAGCAAACTCAATTTTCATCCCATTATAATTGTGAAATCTATCAATTACATAAAATCTGTGAATCTAAACTAGTTAAAACCTAAAATACCAAGTATAATTCCAAATTACCTACTTGCCAGAGGGTGTCCCTAGGACAAATGGATCCAGTATTTGATATTTTGTTATGGTGTTCCACCAGGCCTTTCTTAAACAACAAT